>NC_139222.1:47096958-47194458 GCF_055691185.1 Crinia signifera
TTTCATTTTCATAAGGTACGAAGGAGAAAAAGCACCCCAAAATCTGTGCCCCAATTTCTCCCGAGTACGGCAATGCCTCACATGTGACCAAAAAATACCATTTGGGTGCATGGCAGGACTCAGCAGGGAAGGAGCCATATTTGGATTTTGCAGCACAGATTCTGGTGGAATGAATGGTGGGTGCTATGTCGCATTAGCAAGACCCCCGAAGCACCAATACAGTGGAACCCCCCCACAAGTCACCCCATTTTGCAAACTACACCCCTCAGGGAATTTATCTAGGGGTATAGCGTACATTTCAAACCCCCAGGGGTTTCACCAATTTTGATACAACTGGGCTGTGCAAATGAAAAATTACATTTTTTACACAAAAATGCAGATCTGGCTCAAAATTTTTCATTTTCACAAGGAATGAAGGAGACAAAGCACCCCAAAATCTGTGCCCCAATTTCTCCCGAGTACGGCAATGCCTCACATGTGCCCAAAAAATACCAGTTGGGTGCATGGCAGGACTCAGAAGGGAAGGAGTGATTTTTGGATTTTGCAGCACAGATTCTGGTTGAATGACCCCTGAAGCACCTATACAGTGGAACCCCCCCACAAGTGACCCCATTTTGCAAACTACACCCTTCAGGGAATTCATCAGGGGGTATAGTGTACATTTCAAACCCCCAGGGGTTTCACCAATTTTGATACAACTGAGCTGTGAAAATGAAAAATTAATTTTTTTCATTTTCACAGCCCAGTTGTATCAAAATTGGTGAAACCACTGGGGGTTTGAAATGTACACTATACCCCTTGATGAATTCCCTGAGGGGTGTAGTTTGCAAAATGGGGTCACTTGTGGGGGGGTTCCTAACTTTTAGCATCTTATGGTGCCTAGAAACCTACATGGTGCCTAAAAAAATAATCTCATAAAAAGGAGGCTCCAAAATCAAGTAGGTGCTCCTTCTATTATGAAGCCTGTGGTTTGGTCACCGTGCACACTAGGGCCACATATAGGATATTTATGAAAACCAAAGAATTGGGGGAATCAATTTTTAGTCACATTTCTCTAGTAAAATCTACTGTATTCGTTAGAAAAATGTATTAAAATTGAAACTCTGCAAAAAAAAAGAAATTTTGAAATTCCACCTACACTTTGTTTTAATTCCTGTGAAACACCTAAAGGGTTAACAAACTTCCAAAATGCTGTTTTGAATACTGTGAGGGGTGCAGTTTTTGAAATGGCATCATTTATGGGGGTGTCTCACATACAAGTACCTCAAAGTCACATCAGAACTGAACTGGTCCCTAAAAAAATCAGTGTTTGAAATTTTCTTGAAAATTTGAGAATTTGCTATTCATATTGTAAGCCTCCTAGTGTCCCAAAAAATTAAAAGGAAGTTGAAATAATGATGTCAACATAAAGTAGACATATGGTCTATGTTAGTTATTCACTATTTTGAGTGGTAAGATTATTTGTCTCACAAGCAGAAAATTTAACATTTTGCAAATCGCTAAATTTTCCATTTTTTCACGATATTTTGGTATTTTTCACAAAAAAACACAGACTGTATCGACCCAAATTTACCACTAATTTGAAGTACAAGGTGTCACGAAAAAACAATCTCAAAACCACTGGGATAAGTAAAAGCAAAAAAAAGTTATCCCCACTTAAGTGAGACATGTCAGATTTGAAAAAAATGGCTCTGTCAGGAACGCAAAAACTAGCTCTGTCAGGAAGGGGTTAATTGAATCGACCCGTTCTACCTTATGCCAGTGTTGTTTACATTCTTATGTGAAGATGGGGCATGGTTTTTCAATTAAAGGGCACATTTCATTGACAATTTTAATATGTAAGGCAATCCATGTGAGCAGTGTCCTTACCACTTTTATATTAAGTACTTAAGTAATCATGGTTTTCATTTTCAGCAGCATGCCATGCATCCTTGGTTTATAGTGTATATGCTTGTTAAACTTTATTGGTTATCCTCCCTGTTCAGCTGCATCAGCTTTTAGAATATTTATAATGTGATAGATCCCATGAACCTTTACAAATGTTTCTAAATGTTACTTCATTTATGCTTATGTTGAACCATTTCCAATGCTCAGAGGTATGTCCGTTTAAATCCGTAAGTGTTGACCTTGTACTATCGCAGTCTTAATTTAAATTTTATATGTCCAGTTTTACTGATTTTATACTCCTTGCACAGTGGCCGGTCTGATAGAGAGATGCGTGCGGCTGGCCTTTGCCTTCAGACTGTGTGGGGTTTTAAAGAGCTTCGGAGACCACTGGAAAAAGAGGGATGGAAAAAGAGTGACTTCCAGGTATGTGCATCCATAACACACAGCTTTCCATTGAGGTAAAACTGCATTTTGTATGTGTAAACAAGCAACTGCTATTTAATCCGTGTGGTTGCTTGTGGTTTTTTTTTGGGTCCCATTAGACATTTTTCTATGGTTTTGTCTTTTTCTAAGCACTCCACAACTTCAATTTCAAAGTCCTAGTTTGCTTAGCAGGGAGGAAATTTTACATTCATTTGTCAATATTGTAGACTTATTTCCTTTCTTTGCTTTAACACGGAGTGCCAACGTTACTGTTAAGTGATCCTCAAAATATGCACTAAAATGCAATGATACTCTCAGCGACTAATTTTTGGGTGCAATATTTTCTAAGCTTCAGTTGGCTTGGCAGTATTTTGTTTTTACTAAAAGAACGGTTGCAGTGAGCAATGATGGCGTTTTTAGCAGAAATTTTCGAGGATTGCTCACCACAATGTTGGCACTCAAAGGGTTAAGGGGGATATTCAATCACCGTTGAGCATCTCTCGTGGGGGAGATGCTCGATGGGCCCTATTCAATGCTGTCTTCCCCGACAGCATTGAACAGGGTTTCCTGGCAGAACGAGCCCGACATCTCTAGCTGTCGGGCTCGTTCTGCCGAGAACAGCCGGGAAGTGACGAGCTGCCGGCTGCAGCTCGTCACTTCCCGGCCGCAACTCGCGGCCACGCCCCCTTCTCGTCCCGCTGCAGGCGGGACATTGAATCCCGCCTGCATGTTCTCAGTCAAGCTGACCGAGAACGGGACTGGGTCACGGCAGGCGAGCAAGCTCATTGTGACCCGAACATTGAATACCCCCCTAAGTGTACTTTTTTTTTTTTTTTTAGCTGTCCATTTCATGTAAGTAGATTTAGGTTATCGTGTGTATGTATGTGGGTCTATATGTATATATGTGTGTGTGTGTAAAAATGTTTTTTTATTTTAAGGTGTCGTTTCCTGGCACAAAGCGAGATCAGGGCTTTGATGATAGCACACTCCCTCTTATTGACCGAAACCAAAAGAATGGTAAATGTTTAAGAAGTGAACATAATATTTAGAAGAAAAAAAAAGACCAAAACTTGAGTATTATCCTCTGACACTGCTTCTCCTGCAACGCTTTCCTATGTGGGCTCTCCTTTACACTGCCCATCCCAGTAACTACTAAGGTCATAGAGTGTTGTACTTTCCTGGTTGCAGCTTAAGCAACATCTACATCATGTCTAAAAACCACCTTTGCTGCTTTGCCATAAACCGCTTCACCATCCACTTTTAAGGGAAAATTGACACAATCTGTAGAAACAGCCACGCTTGAATTCACTAACATACCCATACTAAAGATCTCAGACAATATAGGAGAGAAAAACCTCATACTCCCTTCCTCTTCTTCCTCCTCCATTAACTTTGCTTTTAGGCACTAGGCACATCTACAGCCTGTCTCTCTCCACAAACCTTTTCCTGTTGCATTGATTCTGTAACTCTTCAGCTGCTACAAAAGTTCTCTGTTCCCCTTTGTTTCCAACATAACTATTTATTTTATAACTTGCAATGATGGCATCCATTGGCAATCTGTCTATTCCTACTTGGCTAACTGTTTACTAGTATATCCATGTCCATTCCAGTCAGATTTTTCTGCATATTTAAATCCATGGAAATATTAATGTCTTAAGGTGGCCATACATCAGAAAGACATTGCACCCAATCATACAATCTCAATGGATTGTATGCAGATTGTGTGTACACAATCATACAATAACACAATCTCCCTGCCCAGATTGCTGCATGTTAGATCAGTTGGGATTGGGAGCAGATTGCATGTGCTTTTAAGCACATGCAATTTGTCTTTAGATGGCTCATACAACCAGAGTTATGTGACAATCTCTCCCTGACTAGCAGAGAAGAGAGGTACAGCTTCCGGGCGGCCATGGCAGTGAAGATACTGGGAGCCGCAGAAGTTTCCAAAAGGGAGAAGAGCAGGCGGCTGAAGAGCGCGGTGGACATCCTTTTTCACGATTCTGTTCACTAATCTGAAAACAGTTTTCAGAGGATTGCTTCATTAGAGCTATTTAATAATGGCATAACAGCAGATGTGAGCAGATTGGTAATTGATGTCAACCTGTCAATTTAAAAAAAAAAAAAATAAATAACACTGGATTTTTGGTACTCCTATCCTCTTGATTCTAGTAGGCCAGCCCCCTATTTAAATGAAGCTTCAATCATACAATCATGCAGCTGATGTATTGTATGACCGATTGTGAGTACATTGTGTGTTCAAAATCCACCAAAGACAGCTGGGGAGTTTAAGGGAAATTGGACACAATCATGATTGTAAAGGCCCCCATACATAGAGCTGACTTGTCCTGAGGACAAGTCTGACCCAATTCTCCTCCGAGCCGCCCGGCAGCTCCCCGGGAGGCTCACATACGATTAGGACTTGAGTTGCCATTTTTTACATGTGGTTAATCGGATTCGATTTATCACGCGTAAAAAAAAAAAAAATAACGGGGAGCTGCAGGGCGGTGAGGAGCAGTTGGGGCGGGCAGCGGCGGATCTCAAATGAGTGGCCGGCTGGGGAGGAAGGCGTGGGGCAGCAGCGCTAATCAGAGGACTCAGTGTGTCCAGCGCCGCAGCGGGCGGGCAGCAGCGGCGGCTATTACATCTTCAAAATAATATGTCAAATGACTCTCCGGCTTTTGATTGGCTGAGATAGAGCACTCTCAGCCAATCAGCGGCCACAGAGGGAGGCCACTGATTGGCTAAGAGTGCTCTATCTCAGCCAATCATTAGCCAGGCAGTCATTTGACATGCTATTTTAAAGTTGTAATTGCCGCGGCTGCTGCCCGCCCGCTACGGCGCTGGAGTGGACACTGATCATCATTCTGGTCACCGCCGCCTGCCCCAGCACTGCGCCCGCCCCACCGATTGCCGGTCAATCAGACCGCGCATCGGACCCGACGCCATGCCATGGAGAAACAATTTGGTCCGATTTAACGGGCCGATCGCAATCGGCCGAAATCGGACCAAATCGTCTCGATGTATGCCCACCTTAAGACCGGTCTTTCTGATGAATGGCCACCATTAGTCTACAATGTATTTCCTCAGGCTTTCTTTATGTTGAATTTTCTTAAATGTGCAATACTAGTGAATTAACAAAAAGATCATGAATTAAGAAGATTCAAAACTTAAATGGCACAAACCTAATGCTGTGTTGACTGTCCTTTCAGTACTCCCTTATTTGTAGACGTTCTATCTCTTCTTACTTACTTTACTCCTAGTGGAAAATTGGAATTTATGGTTATTTGGTCAATGCAATGATTACTTTTTATTTTGCTTTGTATTAATAGCTTTGCGTTTTTTTTGTTTGTTTTTTTGTGGCTTTACTAGATAAAAAGTCTGAGAATGTTGACATTCCCATGAATGAATTCAGACCAGGTAACATGTTTTGTGCATTTAACACTGACCTCTTTCCTCTAACAATACACCTTTACAGGTGTACTGTGGTTACATAATTTCAATCAATGCCTGCTTCAATTTTTGTTTTTCTTCAAACTAACATCATTATTTAACTTTTTGCTATAAATGTTCCTACACTTATGGAATTATTTACTAAAGCATTCAAAAATGAGGTACTTGTGTATTTGCAGGGTGCCCACTAAGCTATTTGATTTGTGGGCTATTCTGCGTAGTGAAATCGCATCGCACGTTTTCGTTTGATGTGATCTCACTAGTTAATTTATTCACTGCACCCTGACCGCCGATTGCATCACACGCAAAATGCAGAACACATCCTCCCTACTTTTTCATACCCCCACTATCCAAGTCGGCGTGGAGTTGTTTTTATAAAGTGAGGCAAAGGGGACACGGAAATGTAAAGTAATCCGCTTCCCCACGCTTCGGGCTCGGTGGCTCGCTGTGCTCGCCACACTTTATAAAATCAACTCCACGCCGACGTGGATAGTGGGGGTATAAAAAGGTCGGGAGGACGCGTAACTCACCCCCTCGCAGGGCTCACTGCGCTCGCCACGCTTCAGGCTGGCATGGATAGTTGGGGTGTTTTAGGAACACATTCACACCTACCATATCATAAATCTGAGACCATAATGACGACATGTGTTAACTGTTAACTGGATTTTACTTAAGAAGAAAATATCAAATTAACAAATTACAATAACAATTAATCAAGAACAAAGAAAATAATAAGAGTCATTCTGATTCTGCATCAGCCTTTGGAAGAAGAGAAAGTGCATAAATAATACGCTCAAAAGCATTTTCTGCGCCCAGTCTTTCGCCAGATAAATTCCTGTAGGCGCGCGGTGCCCATTTGACGCTTGTTGGACCATTTACAGAATCCCCAAAGGCACTCCATGTTCTGTGTGTGAACCCCTCTCTGGATCTACGAAGTTAAACCTGTGGTTCACCCGAGCATGGTAGTACCCTGCCTGCTCCAGCTGCTCGGTGTTATAGACACGCCTGCAATCGGAGTAGATGGTCATCCCCATTTTATTTGACAACTTAAGTTGTCGCTCACAGAAACTGATACTTGTGAGCTCCTCCGCCCATGAATAAATGAACCATATCAGTGTAAGGAAAGGTAAACGGCAACACGGGAACTAATGTGCCGCACGGAGGCTCACCTTCTTCTGACACGTTTTTATATGGCAGCGCCACTTGCACTCCTTCATATTTAAGCACATTGGGTGTCCATTAACACAAGTTTGTGTCACTGGCAGCAAATGCTGCTGCTGGAAAAAAAAAAAAACACTGGCGCCTCATCTGACCTGCGGCAAGTTGAACATTGTGACAGGTTCTGCAGCCATTACGCAGTCACTTCTCCGTCACCTCTGACTGAATCTGACAGGGAGCAGGAACACTACGCTACTTCTGACTGACTTCGTTATTTACTCTGCCCGCGCGAACACTATGCTGATTCTGACAGCGCAGCTATTCTAACTGCGTAGCAGGCACCGTGCTAATATACAAGTACCATAATAGCTAGTGAGATCGCATCGCACGGCCCGAAACCGTGCCATGCAAATTCACTACGCCTGCATACGTATACAAATTAAGCACCCTGCAAATACACAAGTACCTTTTTAAAGCTTCTTGTCAATGTGACTTCTGTATTTTGTAAAAGTCTATTGCTTGATTTTTGTCTTTTTTTACATTTGCAATGACCGCATTATTTTAGAACTCCTTGATTTTACCAAATCTTTGAAGTACAATGTAACTTTGGGAATTTGTAGATTCCTAGGATTTTAGGCCATCAAAATTGTCAATGTGAGCGATGGAAAAGGCCAAACACAAATCGGTTCATAAACTCAAGCAATAAACAAGACAATCTCCTGCATCAAACATTGGTCGCATATAGTACTGAAGATCTTGCAGGGATGCCATCTTTAAATAGAAATCGGTTTTGGAGCAGCTTTAGTTCCACGCTCACAGCCAGTGTGTGTGTGTGTCCACACACAAGCCAGGAACACTGTAATCTGCAACAGCATGCAGTGGAGTTAAGCATTGTCATTGGCATCTGTCACTCCAGAGACCATTACCATTGCTTCAAATTGCATTTCACCCGCCAGACTACTCTAGATTGTTTGGATGCTGTCTTCTTTACATTTGGAAGTGCATTTATTTAGTACTTTATTAGGCACCGTTTGTAGAGTTTTTTTTTTTTTTTTTTTAGCAGATGAGGGTGTGTGTGGTTTTTATTTTTTTTATTCACCTTTACTATTGATTTCCAGAGCAGGATGCTTTAAACTATATGAACATTTTTATTGGGGACGGGCATAGTATCCTGTACTAGTAGACAGTCTGATTAAGTATGAAGGCCAATGGCTAGCTGGTCCTCCTCCCTTTTCCCCTGCACATGAGGGAGGGGAGCAACTGATAATGCGCAGCAGTGTGCCTCATTAACAATATTGCGTGTGCACTCTAAACAAGATAGTTAACGGTATCACTCAGAAGGGCCCTTCTGAGCGATAGTAAAAAATATTTTCTTTGTGTGTGTGTATGCGGCTAAAGTCTTAATATAAACTGATTTAATGGTATAAACCAAAAATCCTATTTGCCACTTTCAATCTCTTTTCACAATTTTTTTTTTTTTTAGTTTGTGACGTATATAGAAACAATCACACGTTTCCAAATATTTTTCTTGTCCTTCAAAACATTTCTGTCCTAATTTGGATCTATTTCCTTTGCTGTGTCAGGTGTTGTAACGGAGTATAATACCATTTTCCCATGGGAAAGCCAGGTCGGACCCGGCTCCGAACTGGGTTCGGTGCTTTCACATTAAACCCGGGTTGCCTCGGTTTATAGGCCCGGGTGCTTTCACACCACACCTTGACCTGAGTCCATAGACCACTAACCCGGGTCCAAGGTGCAATGTGAAAGGGGTATACGAAACCTATTTGTTTTGAAATAAAAAAATGTAGTAGTCAATATTCAAATGGTGAAAATTGATTCAGAAATATGTTAAATACAGAATGTTCTAAAATGCTTTGCAGGATGTGTAGGACTGATGCACACTAGTAACATTGGTGTTTTTGTGATTGGAATTTCTCTTCCTTATAAAAGACATTTTCTTAACTCTTAAGTTTATGATCTGTTTCTGTGCATCTGTAGATGTAAATTTATTTAAATGGGGGAAGGAAATGGCCTTCTGCATTGTACAAATGGTCCAGAATATTATCCCATTAACACTTTTTTTACTTTGTTTATTTGTTTCAATCTCTTAGAACCATATCCACACAATGGGGAAAATAGCACTCGTCACCTAAACCGCTCTGGGGATCTCTCTGAACTGGAACCTCTCAAAGTAAGTTTTGCATCATGAGTCGTCCCCCCCCTCCCCCCCCTTCATGGTTCTGTACAACTTGGCAGTGTGCCATGCCATACTGTATGATCCACTGAATCACTGCATCTTGAATACTAATTCCAATAATGGTCATTGGTAGGCACTGCTAAATAATATCCATGATGTTTGGTATTCGGCTGCCATGTTGAAAGATGTTTCTATAACTGAGCAGGCATATTGGCAGCTTTGCAGAAATGCATAGTGTGGAACTTTTTGACCTGAACAAGAGCCTGTCAGACATGGTCCTAAAAATGTTGTAGGAGTTGTAGCGGTTAACTTCTTTTAGTGGTAGTTGCTTCGGTTGTTTTAAGAAAGCAGCCATAACTAGTGCATTTTACAAGTCTGAAACCGTTAATTTTTGAACTAAGATGATCTTTGACGCAATCAAGTTGTAGTGAATGGTGAGTTTACAGTGGGCAAGTGGCATATACAAGTGTTAAGTACAGCGTTAGTCATTCATATTTCCTCACTGCTTTGCACAATCCTAATCTCATTACTAATGGTCTCTATCACAGGAGAGATCTTTCAGTGCTGGGGGCTCCTTGGATCTTGGGGATGCTGAGGACCAACCAGTCTAACCCTCCATCTTTCGCATGTGTATGTAACGCAAGCTGTGTGTCATTGTATTCCATTCTTCCATGGTGTTTATGTGCATATACCTAGTTAGTGCAAATAGTCCTAGACCAGTGGCTTCCAGTCTTTAAGTCGTGTACACAAAGTTAAATTAAGTCGCACAATGTCTGCAACGTGTATGATGGTAATTCAATGGATAATTTTGTGAAACTAGAAGTAAAGCAAATGTGCAGCATAATCTTTTCGAAGTGCCCCATTGTTTATTTTGCCAGCACATGTCGTAGAAGGTGATGACGCACCAGCCAATCGGCTATGTTTGAAAAACTACATTTAGGAGTCGGTTGGCTGGTGCGTTATCACCTTTCACTTTATCTTCACACCAGGCTTAATAAATCTACCCGATGGAATGTCATTACTGACCTGCTTAGTGATTCCCTTAATGATGAATCCACGTTAAATAAGACATTAATGCAGTGTAAATCACACCATAATGCAGTGACCAAACATTTTTTTTTCCTGCATGCATTTGATAGTGAAAGAAAATTGGTGATGTTAGTGACCACAAAGTAACTTTTCACGTCTAGAGACACTCTGTGTCCATTGCGTTGAATTGAATTATACCTTTGTATTCCAAGTAACGCACTTTTACACAATCCAAAAATTACTTGCTTCAATGCCCCTATACACTGCGATTTGGGCAGGAATCACCCAATTCGGATGAATCGGCCCGTGAAATAGACACACACACCTATAAACATCCCGTCTGACCCGATGCGCGGTCCCGTGGACGGCTGCACATAAAATTTGCTAAATTTTATGTGCAGCCTGGAGCCTTGCGGGGGACGGCAGCGGGCAGGGGATGGAAGCTGCTGCCACCAGAGTGCCAGCGGGAGCAGGGGGTGGCACAGGGAGCCAGGCAGAAGATTCTGCCAGGGAGCGGCGGGAGCAGCAAAAAAAAGCCCAAACAAATGAATAGCAAGCCATCAATTGGCTGAAACCTCTCAGAGAGGTCTCGGCCAATCAGTGGCTGACCATTCATTTGTATGGGCTTTTAATTTTTTTAATGTTTTTTTAAGTGTCCTGCCACTGCCCTGCAGCATCTTCTCCTGCCCGGCTCCCTGCGTGATTTATCAAATGCAAAGCTTGGCACATCAAGTGCCAAATCGTGTTTGATACCCCGTGGAGCTGTCAGGATGATTAGGCCTAATGTTTGGGTGGCCTTCAGTCACCGTCTCGTGATTGGATTGAAAAGGAATCCATAGGTAATAGTTTTACTAGTCACCGCACAATAGACCCTTTGATACAGTGCTGTAAGACCGATTGGGAGCCACTGTTCTCTTATGGATGTGCTGCCTCTGACATCTGTGTTTTTATTTGCAGGGTAATGCTCACGCTTGAGTGATCTTCACAGAGATACTGGACCAGGGATGCTTCATGTTTTACCCCTCACTGCCTGTCTTTTCCAATCTAAAACCCCTTCCCCTCGTCTCTCTGCTGCATTCTGGAGCTAATTTGTGGACTGTAAATTGCTGTGACCATTAACGGGAATCTGGGACACGAGGCGCAGGAGGCGCGATAACACTGGAATATCGCAATAGTAACAGACTGACAGTGTAAATATGGGAACACTAACATATCATGATATGGCTGATACTGCGACACTAACAGTCTTTCAGGACAGATAATTGTGGTGCAGTTGTTCTGGCACCACCTACTTCTGATTTTTATAGGCTTATTATTTTTTTGTTTCCTGGGTGATCTGGTTACATGTTCCTCTTATGACACACTTAATTTTATATTTTTGTTTTTGTCGTTGCGCGCTCTCCCCCCCCCCCCCCCTTTTTTTTTTTTCTTAATTAATTTTTTATTTTCGTTTTTCCCTTTTCTCTAAATCACCAGTGGCCTTCTCTTGGGGGGGATAAAGGGAGGTGGCTGTGTAATGGAGTCCCCCTGACCAAACCCCAACTTGCTTCCCTCCAAACCTTTTCATAACAATCTGATGCCAAGGATTGTGTTTTTTATAAATAAAATTTTTAAGACAATCGTAATAAAAAAAAAAAAATGTATTGCGTGTTACTTTTCTTCAAGTTTTCCATTGTAAATGTTGTAGTATATTATTGCTCATAAAAGTATAAGGTTTATACACAGTCTTCCCTTACAGTGGAGTAAAATAATTTAACATGAAGTTGAAGCTGGAATTTTGATCTTTATTGCAATATCCTAAACTTTAGTTGGTACTACATTGGAAGCCACCATATGAAAAGTCATTGTACTTAGACACTTTTAAAATAGCAATACATAGTAATGGATTGGAATTCCAAATCCTAGATCTTGTCCATGGCTGTGTAAAAGCCAGGGGTGTATAGATAGGTGCTTTTACTACACCTTCACAAAGATGAGAATGTATTTTGACATACAAGGTTAGTAGTATCTGTAGACATGTTCTGACAATTAACATGTTTGCAGCTGACTTTTTTTTTTTCTTGACATTCTCAGACTTGCAAAATCATGGTACATTTTCAATCATAATGGGATAACATGATAAACAGGGCAGGTGAGCTTTGGTTATGAAACTTTTTTTTTTTTTTTTTTTTTTAATTCAATGCTTTTTATTGACATTTTTTGTGATCATAATAAACAAAACTCCCGATGTAAACACAGAGTGTAATTAGAGACACGACCACCAGATTCATCACATATAGTAAGACAACAGATGTTTTATACAGTGAGAATTCATCAGAATATTATTGACAGTAAAATATTATACGGAGATAAAAATATATTGAGGCAGGTATTCAATGTGGAGAATCGCGGGCGGCAGCGAATCCTGTGTAGGATTCGCTGCACTTTCGCCACAATTCTCCCTGTAGGGCAATTCGCCGGGCAGCCGCCCGTCCGCCCTAGTCAACGCGTCAGGGGCTCTCCACCCCTGACGGCGAAAATTCCCCCCTACAGCGAATACCGCTCCCGGCACTCTCCCCTGCTTCTGCGGCTATACTGCCACTGCAGGGGATGGAGCGGAGTCACGGCGGGGGAGCCCGCTGATGCCGCCAGGTGCCCCCTCACAGCCTCAGGTCAGGGACGGGTCCAGCAGCAGCAGCAGCAGACCTCCGGCTCCAGCAGTCCCAGTGGAGTGCTGACATCTGCTTTCACCGCGCTGGGGCTGCTGGAGCCGGAGGTCTGCTATTGCTGCTGCTGCTGGAGCCGTCTCTCCCTACTGTCAGGTCAGTGTCCCACCTGTTGCCCTTCTGGGGTCGGGGAGCAGAGCGGGCTGCGTGTCGGGTGTCGGATCCCGGCTGAGAGGTCCCCGGGCTGCTGAGCGGCATCTTCCTCCAGGTGCCCCCCCTTTCCCCTCCGCAGCGGTCCGCACTTTACTGAAGGGGCGGGGGGCGCCGTTGATCTGACATAAGGGCTGCAGGGACCGCCTGTCCGCTGGTGGGTGGCATGCAGCAGGGTCTGGCAGGATGTCCCTGCGGTGTATGTGAGATCAACGGCGGGGTCCCTGCAGTGGATGAGAACTACTAGTTCCCATCCACTGCAGGGACCCCGCCACTGATCTCACATACACTGCAGGGACCTCCTGCCCACCAGCGCTACCTGACATGACCCTGCGCTGCCAGACCCCACTGCATGCCACCCACCAGTGGGCAGGGGGTCCCTGCAACCCTTATTTGAGATCAGCGGGGCCGCCCTGCAATATGTAAGTGAATCAGCCGCACAGCATATGTAATGTGACCAGCAGCGCCCCCTACATATGGTATGTAAAAAAAAAAAAAAAAGAATTAAAAATATATTTGTGTTACTTGTCCAGTTAAAAAAAATAGAAAGACTCATAAAAAAATGTAATAACTGATTTTTTTACACCCCCCCAAAAATAAAAAATAAACATCATTTTAAAGGATCACATTCCAGTTCACCTAAAAAAGATGACGAATGTGAAATGGAGAATCATGGCAAAAATCAATGGAGAAAGCAGTTCTCCATTTCAGCATTGAATACACTCCCGGCGAATTCCACTAAAAACACCATTGAAAAACACCGGCGAATTGTAGCGAATTGCGAATTGGCAGTCATTCGCTCTTCATTTGCAGCGAATTCTGTTCATTGAATAGGGTGAATTGTTTTTTCTGTGAGAAAATTCGCTGTAAACCCGGCGAATTGCCTGATTCGCCAGAAAATACGGCGAATCAGAGGCATTGAATACTGGCCTGAATGTGAACATTTCAGGAAAAAGTGCTACATTACAGGATATAAGAAAGGGAGATTGTCACTGTGCACAGGCTGTCAAAGTCAATAACGTTAACCAGAAATTTTAGAGAAGAAAGGATATACCAAGGTTGCTATGGAAACCCTATCCATGCTACAATAATGTTCTGTATAACAAGTCTGGTGGTGCTCCCATAGAGTTTAGTATTAAATGCAAAAAGGTGGAGAAAAACTCTTTTTTGCTGGGGCACTGCTTTATAAATCAATAAAGTATTAAAATCTTTTATTTAAATCATATAAAAGTACATACAAAACACAACATATAGGGACACACAGTGTTGAGTATTATACTGCCACTACATACACTTCACTGAATCGTGCAGTACATGTCTCTAATAAGATGACCGTGCTGGCGAAAAATATTATAAATAGTTAATAGAGCAATATGGGTAAAAATGACCTCTTCAATAAGTCAAATAATTTAGGTATGATTACCTCTTGGATCGTTGAGATCGCCCTACAGTCTGGTGAATTTCTTATACTGTAATAGTATAACTTATAGGTATTAAATCACTGTGCTATATTAGAGTAATGGGGATTGGGTAGATTAGGATAGTATTGGTTAGAAAAGATATAGCTTTTTGGGGCAGATTACCTGCTGTGCTGCATTATATAAAAATTACATTGGATGCGGCATGAGTTTCTTCTGCTGACCAAAAGGGTATATGTTGGAAGTAAAAGTGTAGGTAACAGATAGAAAGAGAGCTTGTGCAAGACTAGCCACGAACGCTTACTAACTTCTCTCATGTAAAGATTTATACAGTGGAGAGGAGCGTTCGGTGCCTTTGCTCCATGTCTCAGAATCCTGACCACTCTAGTGAGTTACTGCTGTCTGCAGGTTGCCCTTGCATAGTAGCCGATGAGTGAACTCAGAATGAGTGAGTGAATAGAGGAAAATATAAAAAAATTCAGAATAATAGAGATGTACACACCTAAGAGTAGTACAATTAGGTCTCACACTGCGAGATTTGCTAGCAATTCATTTATGTCACATATCACATATGCAGCATGAAATCATTATACGGAGATAAAAATATATTAAATGTGAACATTTCAGGCAAAAGTGCTACATTACAGGATATGTAATCTTCCCAGACCCAAAGGCGCCATTTGGGCCAAATAAAATAGCGGAGATATATGGACATATATTTAAGATAGTGTGCCACATTAAAATACGACAAGGCTGCAGCAAGTAGAGAAATATAGTCTGTCAACATACAGTAATACCCACTAAAAACAGAAAATGGGAAAAAAAAAAACAGGCTGGGATAAAAGATCGTTGCACATACAGGTCAAGCAGTAAATTAGGAAATAACACTGAGCCCCCCCCCAAAAAAAGCCCAACACAAACCACCCACCCTGTACAAACCACAGCCCCTCTATCCTAAATTCTACTAATCTAATAAACTCCCTCCGTCCCCCCTCTAGTTACTTAGTATTATAATCAAGATATGACAGGGGTAGTGGACTTGGACCTTATGTGTATATGGACCAAAGTGCAAATCTCCTCCACCGTCATATTCAATAGCAATGCATTTGTCTTACAGAATGTATGATGTAAAACCACAGAATATGCATTGAAAATACCTATGACTAGAGCAAAAACAGGATGTATGTATATGTAAAAAACAGTGTAACTAAAGAAATGTAATATTATTACTAAAGGAAAATATGTAGGAAGAGTGGAAGAGATAATGCAGGAGACAATATAGCTTAGATCGTTTATAGCTTAGATAGCTTAGATCGTCAGTCCGGCCAGTCCTCAAGACTGTGTTATAGGAGAAATTACTATACAGTGTTTAGTCCCAGCTCCTCGTGGATAATCCAGGCAGCATATCCCATCACGGCCATTAATAGCAAAAAAGAGAGAAGTAACACAATCAATGCTTGCGGGTGTTTTGTAACCGATTTATTATTAATTTGAGAAAAGTCAGCAAGGGCATACCCATCCCGAACAGATGGGGCCATTCTATCGCTAGGCACAGATGCATCTCCCTCAACAACTGCATCACATTGTTCAGGGTTGCTGGAAGAGGATAGGGTACCCTCTCGAATTTCATCCAAATGTAGAAGCAGTCTGGTAGAAGAAGCGTATATCGCACGAAGGATCAGATGTACCTGAGATTCCATTGTCATATATGTGAGAATAGGTGAGGCAGAGTATTTTCAGTATAGTTGGCACGTAGTAGGTCAGTGGCGGCTAGCATACCACCATAAGCATAAGGAGCAGCAGATGATTTATGGGTAATCCGGAGTGCCAGTATAGGGCAGAAACTAGTAGTTACAACAAGTCCCAGCTAGGTAACAACAGGTGAATGAGGGCCCAGTCCAGGGCTCACGCATGCAAGATGGCTACGGCATCCTCTGCGCGGACCAAGGCAGCACGTCCCAAAAAAGACCGCTTTCCGTCAACAACAGAGTCACTAATCATCCCAACACATGAGGCACCCGGTAAAAAGACGCCAGAGAAGAATTCTAGCAGTTCAGCAGTGGACCAGCGGTACTCGGGCTCCAGCACTCACCAGGAGTTACCGGACATCTGTATGAGGCTGCAGGAGTTCTTGACCCAGGAGTGGGGGGGATCGAGAATAGCACCCGGCGTGTAGTCAGCCGCAACCATAGCTCCGTATGTGGGAGTCTCTTCCCTCCTTGGAGGTCACCAGCCATGATAGAAATCTTCAAACAGGCAGGAGAGCTTGTCCCAGCAGCCCGCACTGTAGACACTGCCACCGCTTCACCCGCCAGACAGCGCTTGAGCGTAGAAGTAGAGAGAACGGAACCAAGGTGGTGTCCGTGAGCTCAAGAGTGCAGCAGGCCCAGCGTGGAAGATCAGCGCAGGAAGGAATTGCAGGAGACCAGCGGGCAGCACAGGAGATACAGAAGGGGCTCCGGAAGGTCAGTAGACTGGAGGTAGAGATCTGCAGTCCCTGGGGCAGGATCAGTTAGCACAATATCTACGGAGCAGTCCCCAGGCACGTCCTCTCACTTATCCGTCCAAGCCAAGCCCTCTTTAGTAAAAAATGAAAAATTATACATGCCATCTATGTACTTTGCTATACACATATAAATAGTAAATTCATAGCATTTTTGTGTGTAGGCGAGCTTGTAACTAGGGGCCTTATTCTAGTTCACTCTTTCTGACAAAATCCTTCTTAGATGGACAAAACCATGTGCACTGCAGGGGGGCAGATGTAAAATGTGCAGAGAGAATTATATTTGGGTGAGTTATTTTGTTTCTGTGCAGGGTAAATACTGTCTGCTTTATTTTTACAATGCAAAATAGATCTCACTTTGAAGGAAAACCCCACCCAAATCTAATTATCTCTGCACATGTTACATCTGCCCCACCTGCAGTGCACATGGTTTTGTCCATCTAAGAAGGATTTTGTCAGTGAACTAGAATAACCTCCTAGATGTATGGTATACTTTTTACTGTGATGTACTTGAACATAATAGTAGACTTGATGATTTGTTACACATAGGGCGGTATTCAATGTGAATACCGGCGACGTGCAGCGAATCCTGTTTAGGATTCGCTGCACATTCGCCACTGGTCGACGCGTTCCGGAGCCTCGCTGGCTCCGGTATTCAACGAGTCAGGGGCTCGCTGCCCCTGACCGGCGAATATGAGCTCCTGCCGCGAACGCCGCAGGGAGCTTACAGCACATGAATAAAAATAGCATGCCCCTCCTCAGAATAAAATTCCTGAATTTTTAACACCAAATGTAAAAAACAAAACACTTTATTTTAAAAGTTCCCATTCCACTTCACCATAAAAAGATAGCGATTGCTACTCGGTGAATCATGGCGAAAAAAACCTTGAAATGTATTCGCCATCTGGTCATTGAATAGGGTGATTCACCATTTTTGTCAAAAATTCGCCTTACAGCACAAAATCACCATAAAAACCTGGCGAATCAGCCTCATTGAATACCACCCCTAGTCTGTTTGTGATGATCTAACTGGTACTCCATGGGTCTTCAACCTGTGGCCCTCCAGATGTTGTTGAACTACATGTCCCAGCATGCCCTGACAGTTTTGATATGCTCTTATAGGAAAAATGTGGCAATGCATGTTGGAACATGTAGTTCCACAACATCTGGAGGGCCACAGGTTGAAGACCTATGGGGATATTTTAAGCCTTGAAGAGAGGCAATTGGGTACTTGTGAGTTATCTGGGCGCCCGATTTTTTGATTGTATGCCTTAAGTTAAGGCATACAATCAGATGCGATGCGATATCGCATCGCATCGCATCGCATGCGACCATCGGATGCGATGACCCGATTTTTCCATAGGAATCAATGTTAAAATGATTCCTATGGAAAAAGGGGTCCTTTTCATACCCCTACTATCCAAGTGGGCATGGAGTTGGATATAAACCTGTGGCGAGCGTAGCGAGCCACCGAGCCCGAAGCGTGGCGAGCGGACGGTATTCCGTGTCCCCTCGCGGGGCTCGCTACGCTCGCCACGCTTCGGGCTCGGTGGCTCGCTACGCTCGCCACAGGTTTATATCCAACTCCATGCCCACTTGGATAGTAGGGGTATGAAAAGAACCCCTTTTTCCCATTGAATTCCATGTTAAAATGGACTCAGTCCATTTTAACATTGATTCCTATGGAAAAATCGGGTCATCGCATCGCATCGCATCCGATGGTCGCATGCGATGCGATGCGATGTGCCCGATCCGACCCGATTTCGAAATCGGGCGCCCAGATAACTCACAAGTACCGGCAATTGTTAGCAAATCGTATGTGTTTGACATTTCAACCGACCCGATGCGTGGTACCGTGCGCATCGGGTCGGACCCTACAGATTGAATCTGCTGCAGGCTCAATCTGTCCGATCGGACCTCTCAGCGGCACATCACGGGTGCTTTTTCGTCCAATCCGTAGGTGAGGGGAATTCCATATGTATTTTTACATTTTTATTTTGTACTAGCGACCCACCCCGGCTTCGCATGGGAAGAACTAATTATCTATAGCCAGATGACTTCGGATTTTTGTAGTTGGTTGTTAGATTTGGGAATACCTTGTCGATAACGACTTGAATATTTAGCTGCATTTGACAGAAGGAACGCAATCTCATTCGTGGTGTGATCAATTAATTGCCAAACAACCTCCTCAAAAAAATTCTGTTGATCTGATCACTACCAAACTTCACAGGATCACCTGCAAATTTCATCAAAATCAGTCATGCCGTTTGAGTCCACAGGGAACATACACACCTACACACATCCATTTTTATATATATATATAATATATATATAGCACAGGTGTAGAGCCAGCAAAGATCCACAGGGAGCACTCACCAATAAGATCACTTGTAGAATTTAATGGTATTTGTTAGGATACAATACATCTTACTTTTGTATGCAGTCTGCATACAAAAGTAAGATTTATTGCATCTTAACAAGTACCAGGCAGCATGATGGGAAGTGCTGCTGAATTTGAAAACCTTTTCAAAAGACTGTCCGACACTGATTGGCTGAGAGTTTCAGCCAATCTGCATCTGGCCAGTCTTCAAATTTAGCAGCGCTTCCTGCCCGGCAAATAGCGCTACTTAGTTCTCAGCCGCCACACGGACCCTGCTGACTGGCTGCCCAGCACTGCATGGGACCTCGCTTGCTACCCTGTGCTGCACGGACCCCCCTGCGCCACACGCACCCTGCTGCCTGCCCCCCACCACCACCACCACCTCTGCCAGCTGCCCAGGTTATCCATGAAATAAGTCATTTTATTGCATGTATTTTGGCACATCAAGTACCAAATTATACGTGTGCCTGCCGGGGGGGCTCTCAAAGGCAAACTGGTCCAACGTGTTCCTAGGACAAGTCGTACTAGTGTATGGGGGCTTTATCCACTATGCAGACATTTCTGAATCTACAAATCTGACTAGTGAATATTTTAGTAAACCTTTCTTAAGAATGAGAACTGCGCTAATTCAAGAAAACAGGTGAGTCTGACCAGAAGAATCAACACTTGCACTAATGTTTAATTAATAAAGGTATAGGGATTTATTTTCCTTCTTATAATAATACAAATAATTATAATAAACACCTATAAAAGAATCACGGTACTAATGTATTATCTGGGCTCCCATGTTAAATGCACCCCATTTTTTCATACCCCTACTATCCAACTACGCATGGAGTTGATTTTATATAGTGTGGCGAGCCACCGTGCCCGAAGCGTGTCGAGCGGACACGGTCTCATAAGAAAAACGGGAGCCCAGATATTACATAAGTACCAGAATCACATACAATTTACAGACAACTGGTTGTATTTCCTACTATGTAATAAACATACAATTTATGTTATCACACTAATAATCTCTATATTACCTTAAGGGTAAAAAAAAGGAGCAGACTAGATGGGCCAAATGGTTCTTATCTGCCATCAAATTCTATGTTTCTATAGCACTCATAGCTGCAAATTTTAGCAGCTTTGCGGGTCAATCAGAATTATGTCCTTAGTCCAGGGGTTCCCAATCTTTTTTGAATCACGGCACCCTAGAGTATCAAAAAATTTTCACAGCACCCCTAGGCCAAAAAGAAATTTATTTGATTGGGTTTATATGTGATTCTTTGGGTCAGGTATGTGGTAAAGGACAGGATTTGCTTCTGTTTGTACACATTTTATTAATGGCAGCCACCAGCATTGCTTTTGCTCATAAATAATTAACCATTAATAATTTGAGTTGGTCCTGGGCATGTGTCCCGAGGCACCCCAGGGAGCCACGGCACACAGTTTGGGAACGACTGCTTTAGTGGGCAGATTGCTAATTGGTTGATTGGACTAACACAAGAAAATGGTCAAAAACATTGGTCAAATGGTTTAAATCAAACAGATTCAACTAGAGTACCTCGTCCGAGTGACCAAAAAAAAAAGTAAAAAAACTTGTCCAGATCACGCATTACAAATTGCATTTGCTCCCATCCAGTGCCAAGTTTTTATTCTATCCAACCAACTAGTTGGATGGTTGAAGGAAAGTTTGTGCTTGTCTTGTATGGCCAGCATCACACAGTACATAAAAAAATGGGTAGAACAAGAAAAACAGCAACTTGTAGTACAAGATGGACATTTAAATGGTATATAAACATTTCTGTGTACAACATGATACTAATATAAGCATATGGGTGGCAGAAACTGAGTGATGATTACCTAGTTTCATCTGAAGAAGCATTTACATCAAAAGATGATTTAATCAAGACTGTATTGGGATTTTTTTACATACTATTTGACTTCTTTAGTATAGATCAGGGGTTCTCAAACTATTTTTGCTCTGGGACCCCATCAGAGTACACAAATTATTACAGGACCTCAGCAAAATACAATGGCTCCCAGTGTGGGAGGAAGAGTATGATGGGGAGGCTGGGGATGGGAGGAAGCATTCCTAATGACTCCCCAGATCTCATAAGCCAGTGATGCGAGGAGTCTGAAGTAACAGATCATTCAACTGATTTTTTAGACTCCTTGACTTCGGTCAGTGATTTATCAACCTGACACAGGGCCTTATTCTGGTTGGAGCGGCCGGGCCGTACGCGTACGTCCCGGGTTTTTTTATGATCTGCGCATGCGTACATTCGCTAATGCGCAGGCGCGACCACTCACCAACGCTTACGGACGGGTCTCTACGTGCGAAAAAACCTGTACGCGAGTGTACGGGTATTGGGGGCGGCATAGGGGCGTGAAGAGGGGAGCGGCCGAAATAATGAGGGAAAATGGGCGTAAATATGGGCGTACACGGGGGTGTGCACCAAAAATGAGTGGTGCTACTACCGCACGATCGACTAAGGCACCGTTCATTTCGGACACAAAACAGGCGGCCGCCAACCGCCATCTCAAACCACCCCTACAGATACCGCATGCCAGCGTGCGCCTGAGTTTGCTAATTAACGCTGATTCCTACTCAAACACATACACCTGAATGTAATAAGCAATGCTGCAGTCTATTAAGTCCAAACCATGATTTCACTACCTGCAAGCCACACACAGCACTCAAACACATTGGAAGCTTATCTTTCTATACTTCTCGACATTTAAAGGTTTGTTTAATTTAAGGTAAGAATCTTTTTAAGACCTGCTTATATATGCTAAGGTAGCTATTTGCTAAACAGTTAGACACATTCACTACGTGCTTTCATAGACTTTACACAGTAGCACACTCAATCTACACAAGTCGACATGTGTCAACGTGTTCACTCTAATACAAACATAGGTTTTGTATTTATGATACAATAACATAAACCACATCTAACACCTACAAAGGATGTTTCAGCAATGTTTTAAGACCATGACCACTATTTTGCACATTAATTAATTCAATCAATTAATTAATTTTCATAATTATAGTTGAAAGGCAAGATTTGCAGGTCCATATATATGAAGGGTATGTCAGCGTACACGGACGTACGCTCACTCTCAGGAGCGGTGACATAAGCTGACTTTTCTATTGTAAACAATAGGGACCCGTCCGTGCAAGCTGGCGTACGCTCAGATCTCCGCAAGAAGGCGGTGGGAAGACGGACGAGAGACGTCCGTAAACGGCGGCGTACGCTCAGTTGTACGCCTGTTGTCGGAGTGCAAGGGCTGGGCCGTCCGCGTACGTTGCCGTACGCTCATTTGTACGCCACTCCCCTTCTACGGTATTTCTGCCCGTACGTAAGCGGCTGATTTGTGGGTGGACCTAACCCTAACGGCCGCGTACGGCTAGCGTACGTTAATGGCGAGCGTACGCACGTTTGGCCGCTCCGATCAGAATAAGGCCCACAGTCCGCAACATAGATCTCTATATCAGCAGCATGCTTCTGGATGTGGCCACTGAACAATATCTATGACACCATTCTGATATAAATGTAACCCACTTTAGTCAGGACCACAGTTTGAGAACCGTTGATATAGATCAGGGGTCCTCAAACTATTTTGCTCTGGGACCCCATCAGATAATAAAAATAATTACGGGACCCCAGCAATTGATTGCAGAAGGTCATCACATCACATGTGTAGTCAGCAGACAGCACATACATGGCAGCATTGTGGAGGCACAAAGAGGAGTCTAAAATAACAAACAACTCAACAGATTTTTCAGACTCTTTGAATCACTGACTGAGATTAGAAAAATCATCAGCCTGATAGTTAGTAACATGTAGTCATGGCCCCATGCTGAGAAGGGCGGGACCCAGTTTGAGAACCGCTGGTATAGATTGTCTACTAGACTCTTTTCAACATTAGTCTGCAATTCCTATCTGCATTATCAAAGGGCTCTATCTATTGACAGTATGGTAATACCACATTTCACTGTAATTTAATTATAAAATAATGGGTCATTGGGTCGACCAACCAAAGGTCTACATGCATTAGTTTGACCACTGATGATCGACAACTCAAATAGGTCTACATGGGCAGTGGCGGAACCAGTGGACCATGGTCCCAGGTGCAAAAAATGCTTCCCCCCCCCCCCCCCGCACAATCATTTTTCAATATGGGGGGGGGGGCATAAAAATATCAGATAGGGCACAGAAAAGTAGTTATATATTTATTATTAATAAATAAAACCATTCCCTGTACATTTCTGTGAACAAAAAAAAAAATATATATGTATATATATATATATATATATATATATATATACATGCACCAGGCCAGGGCCTACAGACACTGGCTGAGGATACATATATATATATATATATATATATATATATATATATATATATATATATATATAGTATATATATTCACAGAAATGTACAGGGAATGGTTTTATTTATAAATATAAATATATAACTACTTTTCTGTGCCCCATCTGATATTGTTACGCCCCCCCCCCCCATATTGAAAAATGATTGTGTGGTGCAGTGCGGCCCCTTGCCCCCGTTTTTATAATGTGTGATCAGTGGTGTGGCCCCCAGCCCCCTCTTAAGTTACCTCAGCTACCTGGTACTCCAGTGAGTCGCTCCTCCGCGCTGCCTGCATGCTCATGACTTGGCTTGGAGCAGCCAGAATCTTTTCCTGTCTACTCTGAGTTTCAGAGCAACAACAGGCAGCCTTGCGATTGGAGTATACCAGTCCCGGGCCGGAACCGGAATGGATGCAGAGTGAGTAAGACATGCAGGCAGGGTATGTCTGTCCCAGCGTCCTACTTAACGTGGAATACACGCTGCAAGTCGCTTCATAGTCCCAGTCCTGAGCCACCACCCACGAACCCCGCGCTGCCCGCTGCCCGCGTACCCTCCTTCCCCCACACGTCGCACATGTAAAAATGTGCTGCTCAGATGGTGGCATCGGGCCCCTTTAACCTCTTGGGCCCCGGTGTACGGTAGTTCCGCCCCTGTACATGGATGGAAAGTTGACACAAGCATTAGGTTGACACTGGCTAGGTTGACAGTCAAAAAGGTCGACATGGGGTTTTGAATTTTTTTTTGTCCCGAATGTCGACATGGACACTGTATTGGTGCACTGCATCACCTCGTTTGGCTTGCTGCACTTGTCATGTTTCAGGCACGGTGCTTTGCTACACTTGACACACAATTCTATTCTCCCTCCATGCTAATGGATAGTAGGACATGAAATAACACCAGTTGGCTCAAAAAAAGGTGAAAAACCCATGTCTACCTTTTTGACCGTTGAACTAGTCATTGACGACTAATGCGTGTCGTTCAAGTCGACCTTCAGTGGTCGACCCAATGCATGTCGACATTTGGTGTGTCAACCCAACAACCGTATACTGAAAAAAATATCCTTTTTACATTGGCCTGGAAGAATTGTAGATTTTTGTGTTTGGGGAAATTGCGGTACTTATGTAGTATCTGGGCGTCCGATTTTGTGATTGTATGCCTTACCTTAAGGCATACAATCAGATGCGATGCGATTCGATTTTGCATAGGATTCAATGTTAAGAAGGTCCTGTTCATTTCCCCACTATCCAAGTGGGCATAGAGTTGATTTTATATAGCGTGGCGAGCGCAGCGAGCCACCGAGCCCGAAGCGTGGCGAGCAAAGCAAGCCCCGCGAGGGGACGCATATTTCTTAAAAAGTATTCTGTGTCCCCTCGCGTGGCTCGCTACGCTCGCCACGCTTCGGGCTCGGTGGCTCGCTACGCTCGCCACAGGTTTGTATCCAACTCCATGCCCACTTGGATAGTGGGGAAAGGAAAAGGACCCCTTTTTCCCATTGAATTCTATGTTAAAATGGACTCAGACCATTTTAACATTGAATCCTATGGAAAAATCTTGACCATCGCATCGCATACGATTTGGTCGCATGCGATGCGATGCGATCCGATCTGATTTCTAAATCGGGCGCCCAGATACTACATAAGTACCGAAATTGCTAGCCTTTGTGAATTCCTAATGTTGCAGATGCTCTAAAATTGGCTGATTTTCGTTAACAATCTGCACAATAACTATTTTTTACAATATCGTTTAATGTGTATGCACTATATTGTTTGTTCAGGGAGTTCCTGTTAGTTCCACAGAAATAATGAACTATATAGTTCATGGACGACATAGGGCCTTATTCTGGTCGATGCGTAAATGTCCGAATACTTTCGGATGGCGTTTTTTAGCCGTCTGCGCATGCGTGGGGAACGCTATGCGCATGTGCCACGCATGGTCTCCGTACTTGTTCTCACTAATACCGTACAGAAATGTGCACCGCAATCACTCAGGAAATATGGGCGTATTATGGGCGTCATTCGGAAATACACAGGGGCGTAGTTTCAAAGTGGGCTAAACTGGGCGTAAACATGGGCGGACACGAGGGAGTGCACTCATTCTGGTAGGCGTGCATTCGGACAGCACACCGACTGCACGCTAACAAAAAGGCAAGAAATATGCGGTGTCCATAAGCAAGTATTGCTTTGCAGACACCACTCGGTCATGCGCTAGGCAATCGGAACGCCTAATCAGGACGGCCGCACCTTAACCAATGTCAGCTGAACACAATACAATCCACTTCTTTACTCATTACTCATTAATTACACGCTTGTCAGTGCTTCAATTGGAACCATTGCAGCTTAAATGGACCATTACTAAACACACACATATATGCTGCAGTTTTCACACACTTTTACACTGCAACCAATGGACAGAACTTACTATCACTAATAGAAATAGACATGTCACTTCTACATGTAACAATTAAAACACACATTTGGGGATAAAAATATACATTTATTACAATAAATTAAAAAATAAAATGGAAAGCATGTTATTGCTCACATGCAACAAAATAAAAGGTACCATGGCAGGAATGAAAAAAAATAAATGTTAAAATAAAATTTTTATGACATACATAGCCACAGCAGAATTATTAGGAACACATCAGGTGGCTTCACAACAAAAGTATAGCACCAACACTTCAAGTACAGCAGACAGTAATGGTAGCCGAAAGAGGCCAACAGGGGAACCAAACAAGACATTCGAACCGAGGGCAAATGTGGGTACCCTCTGCACGGGATTGGACACAGGAAGCTGACACACACAGCTCAATGAAAGATTTGGGAAGACATAAGGGTGGAGATTAATGCGGACACAAGTTCATTTGCGGGCACGTTTTACCCTGGTAGGCTCCTTGCCACGTGCAGTAGCTCTTCGGCGACGGCCATGTTCTGATGGTGGCCCAGGTGGAGCAGATGCTGGTGAGGGGGGGGATGGTGTTCCCCCTCTGCCAGCAGGGAGTGCTGCTGGTGGAAATGCACCAGAAATGGATGACAATAGGACCCTATTGCTGGAAACTAGCTCCACCATAAGCTCATTATGGTGGAGGAGGAGGTCATTTTGGCGCAGGGCTTGATCTGCCAGCACCTGCAGGCTTGCAGCAATTGATTGCTGGGTGGCAGCCATGGCCTGCTGGGCCTCAGCCATAGCCTGCAGGCTCCCAGCTATAGTCTGCTGGGTGCTGGCCAAACCCTGCATGACCTCCTCGGTCCTTCGCATCCGCTCTGATGCTAAGTCTCCCTGCTGGTGAATCTGGCCAAGCACCTGCACCCACCTGTCGTATTCGGGGTCGGCCGGTGGCTGCTGCTGCTGCACATGCCTGTCACTGGTGGCAGGTGGCACAGACTCCGCCACCTCCTCAAGAGATTCTTGACCAAGCGGTGGGGATGCTGGTTAAAGAGAAAATTACAATTACAACACATTCCAAGCAAATTAGTACCAACTACTTATGCCATGGCAAATAATTACCTTCCACAAAAGCAGCAAAGACTTCCGCTGTGGCCTCGCTATCCATGTTGCTCACCCCCCGGACCTCCTCTACTGCAATGCAGCACTCTGCCATCTCCTCCAGGGGGGTGAGCTTCAGCCGTGCTGGCATGGGGCCAGCCCCAGAGGTGTGGCTGTGTTCCCACCGCTTGGTCAATTTCTTCTTGAGGTTGGTTTTGAAGTCGTGCCACCTGCAATCAAAGTTTACATATTACTACATGTCACTCCTGATGTTTGCTGTAGCAACCATTGCAATCTGCAACAGATTACAACATGTGCTTCATTACACACAACTTACATTCAATAAAAATATAAAAACAACCCTTAGAAGATACATTCACACTCACCCTATAATAACTATCGATTAAATGACATGGCAAACATGTCTGTGGCTCCAAGCAACGTGACTGGCCATTTCCCAACTCCATCTAACATCTATTTTAAACATTACTGGTCTTGTACTGGTCAAATGTAACACACATGAACTTGCCTCTTCTTAACGTGCTCCGCCTCGCGAACTTGTGGAGCTACCGCATTAATCTCCACAGTTAGGTCCTCCCAAATCTTCCATGTCCTTGTGTGTGTCAACCTGTTCTGTGGACACTCGATCCAATCCCGTGCGCGGGGTACGAGGATGGCAAGCTCCTGCGGTTCGTATGCCATGTTTCTGCTGCTTAGTTCCTCCGTTGGCCTATTTTGGCCACGGCCACCTGTCGCTGTACTTGAAGTGCTGGCCAGGCTACTCTGTTGGGAAGCCACCTGTTGTGTTCCCAATGATTCTGCTGAGCCAGAAGATGGGCCAGCTGCTGCTTGGGCTGATGTGAATGGCCCAGCAGCCTGCTCATCTGCCCCTGGATGGTCTGTGCTGAGGGGCACATAGGAGGTGCTGGAGTCCATGCGGTGGAAAAGTTCCTGGCACTCCTGGTCTCCTTCAGATTGTGAGCCAGCCATGTTTGCAACAACATTTTGGTTTTCTAGCACACCTTTATATCCTATTTCTGTAATTGGCGTACATCAGCGACACCCTGCATTCCGTGCGGCAGCGTTCCGTACCGCAGCGTAGACCGTGCGGCGCATAGGCCACGCCCATACCAGCGAAAAAACAAAAAAAACAGGCAAACTTGCTAAGTCTGATTTAGTAGCTAATTGCAGATTTGAACAACAATAAACACCTGTGGCCAGACATGAAATGTATATGTGAATGTACATTTGTACTGTGCACTTGTTTGGTATGTACTACAAATGACACTAACCCATTCCATATGTTAATCCAGTCCACCACTCAGGCAATAGTAATCAGTGGTTGCATCCAAATCACATGTGAAAGGTCTCCAAATACTGGCTTGATGCTAGGTACATTTCATTCCACATCTCTAGTGTGGCCCAGTAGAAGGTAAGTGTACACATGACACCATGGCCTAATATTGGGAAAAGGTCTTGCACTATTTGCTATGTTTCTGCTGTATAGCTTTCACTATAATAAAGCTGTCTAGTTTAGTACCTTTTAGAGTTAGGTGTAACTGGCTAGTGATGCACACTATTTCACCTGTTGTTTTCACCCATGTTTGGTGAATGTAATATATTATATATAATGGGTTGCAAACTTCTTTCACCCTGTCTGTTTTGGAGATACTAAGTAATGGCATGGTCTGCTCAACTATGCAAAGGTACAGCAAGTGTGGTTTGGCGATGCAATGGGTTAGCCGTCTGTTGTGGCGCATACACGCTGTTAATGACAAAATGAACAATAAAGTTAATACCAAATATCACTCTGAACAACCAATTACAGGACATGATTGCTTGAATTGTGCCATTGCTAAGATGGCGGCCTATGGGAGAGCAGCACCCTTCTCTCCCGCGGAGCTGAGGGCACTGGTCTCCGTTATGGAGACCAGGCTGGGCCGTGCGGGACCGTTCATCACGAACCGGCAGAAGCGCCATGCGTATGCCGCTGCCTGCAGGCGCATATTCGCGCGCACCCAGGTGATGAACCATCGCTCAGCTGGAGCGGCGATGGTCTGATCTGAGGCGCCGCCAGCCCGAATTCCAGCAAATAAGGGCCAGCATTGCACGATGTGTTTACACATTAAATGGCCAAATGTACATTAATGCTTCCATGACCTTTTTTTAGCCAATAAGGTAACCTGGTTGATCATGAGTTAAACATGGCATACACTATATGTGTGGTACTTCATGTTTGACATGCTGTAATGTGGGTCTAATATGTCATTGTTTTTGCTGCATTATGAATGAACAAATCATGTGCCTTATTTAACACTCTGCATTTTGATTTTTCTTACAGCACGTGACCGTGCAAGACAGGCCCGTGAGCAGGGCCAGGAGGAGGTGGCCTGGGAGGAAGTGGCCCAGGAGGAGGTGGCCCAGGAGGAGGTGGCCCAGGAGGAGGTGGCCTCAGAGGAAGTGGCCCAGGAGGAGGTGGCCTTAGAGGAAGTGGCCCAGGAGGAGGTGGCCTCAGAGGAGATGGGCCAGGAGGAGGTGGCCGAGGAGGTCGTGGCCCAGAAGGAGGTGGCCTCGGAGGTCGTGGACTAGGAGGAGGCGTGTGAGGTGGTGGAGGTAGAAGGAATTGGTAGGTAAACATAAGGCATCATTAATTATTGGTGGTACTACTATTTGTTAGGTACCACTGCTGAATCTAGTGTGTTTTACTCTATTATTAATTAATAAACAAAAGTGGGTTACAACAGACACACTTAGGGGTTATAGGCCCAAGCTGAAAACGTGGAATCTGGAGGCTCACGTAGGTGATGAGTGTTTATGTATGGAGGGCCTTTCTATACAAGCACAAATAAAACATCAATGGAGTATGGTCAGGCCTGATTTATAATGGAGTCACAAGTGGGCATTTCCCCTGGGCCCCCCTCTAGCCAGTTGGCCCGTGTTGTTGCCATGTATTTTGCAAAGCAATTTTGTAGGATGGATTGCCTTTAGAAATTGTTTGGTGTATGGAAGCGGATTAGTGCTGCACTTTCACCTATCTGGCAATGTGACAATGATTCTGGAAGTAAGGGGTAGAGGGACTAGGCTAGCCTTTAAATGTGGTATCCATCCATCCATCCATGTATCTATGTATCCATCCATCCATCCATCCATCCATCCATCCATCCATCCATGTATCTATGTATCCATCTATGTATCTATCTATCATGCAGTTTAGCTATTAAGCAGTGACATGCAGGTATATATGTATGGCAAAATGTGGCATGTTGTGTTGGATGTAGCTTTCTAGTAGATTGGTGAGTGTTAAGGCAGGAGAAGTGTGAGTGAGGCTCAAGTGTTGTTATGATTTTGATACATACATTGCCAATTTTATCACTCACATATTCAGTAGTGTAAGCCACTGTGTGTGTGTGTGGGCCCATCTTTTTTTTTTCCATTACAAACAGTATTGCCTATGTAATTGTTTGTATGTATGAATTGTCATGCTGTAGGTACTTAGGATTGACTGTACAAGGTCGACCTGAATAGCATAATTAATGTTGATCCCCCTTTAACATGCCCACAGATGACCAAGGTTTGGATGTCGTCCGTACACACGCCCTCTTCTTAAACAGTGAGTCCGTCCGAATGCGGAGGCTCGGTGGGCGTTTCTACGGACGATGTACGCACAGCGTGGCGTGCGGCCCGCTACGTAAGAATTCGGGAAAGTACGCACCGATCAGAATAAGGGCCATAGTCTAATGTGCACCCAGCTTATGTCTTAAAACATGGATGGGGAACCTTCGGCCCTCCAGCTGTTGTTGAACTACACAACCCAGCATGCCCTGCAACAGTTTTAGTATGGCCAAATAGCAAAGCTGTAGCAGCAGGGGCAAACACAGGATTTTCAGAAGGGGGTTTCCAGAGGGGCGGAGCAAAGCACGGAGATGGACACTTAGGTGACCCAGTATATGCCGGGTGGTTGGTTAGTCGCACAAGAGCAATAATTTGTTAAATTTCTGTATAGCAATGTATTGGGGCCCCTACCGATCCTCCAGCGGTAGGGGTGGGGGAAGCTTTGATGTCCCATGGGTGGTAGGGGGTATTATATCAACTGCTAAGTATGTAGGGCCTGGATCAGTAATTTCCACTAATTACCCCTTTACTGTACAGATGGTGGGAGATGGGCATTGGGCTGAATGAAGGTGCCCTGATACACAACTTCCAGGGTGGTAAAGGATGTTTAATATGCAGAGGAGGGGTGTATAGTGGAGTGGGCTTATTATTCATTATTTTCTGGTGGGAAGAGAGCTTGCTTGACTGCAGATATCTCCAGTTCCCGGAAATAAATTTCTTAGATTTTAATGGAATTAAAAACTAGAGAATCCCACCTACCAAATGGTATTGGGGACTAGGGGATCAGCATTCAGGAGGCAGAGCAATCTGCCAATGAGTATATAAAACTACATACCAGGTGTGTGGAGCTGGAGCAGTAACCAGCTGCTGGAAGGCTGATATCTCTGGATCTGGGAACAGTAGAGACAAGCTACTAGTGTCCATCAAAGGGGGAGAGTCACAGCTTTTGGAATATACCCTCAGAAAAACAAAGTCAGACAGAACCTGAAATATCTGACTGGGAAGAGCAATTAACAGGCTTGGATGGGGACCACTGCTTTGAAGTCAGATATCTCCGGTTCCCAAGGGCCGATTTTAAAAATTCTTGTACCTATGGAAAGAGGGGATCCTCAGCTTTCAGACTAGGGGCGTTTTCTGGGTACTCAGAAACCCCCCCCTCTGTGCGCTACTGAGCAGGGCATGCTGTGATGTGCAGTTGAATAACCGCTGGATGGCTAAAGGTTCCCCATCCCTGACTTGGAGAAATGACAGACTAATCAACTCATCTTTCCACTTTAACACTCTCCAAGTGTCTTTTTTTTTTACCCAAACACGGCCGATCACATGTTATTTATAAGCTGATTGGCTGGTACTGTTGCTTTCCAACAAATCACTCTCTAAAACTGGGTACACATTATATATCATTGCAAACAATATGATGTCCTTGACTTCCCTGGAACTCCCAGACAATTGATAGCTTTTAATTCACAAAAGCTATCTCCATAGATGTTGTTCAGTGGCCACATCCAGAAGCATGCTGCTGTTATAGTCAGGATTTTACTGCATAAACAGGTGACGATAGGGGGTGTTAACGAGCCACAGGAGCACGCATTGTTAAAGATATATTGCATAAACTAGTGATGGTCGTTATTGTGTATACAACTTGCAAAAATGTCTAATGTTTTCATTCGTTAAGATTTAGTACATCTTCTCCATGAGTCTGCTTATATGGGAATTCCTAGGTCTTCTCCCAGCTCTTTCTACCATTTTATCTTGAGCTTGACTGTAAAGAACATACATGTTTCAATTATGTCTCCGCCTGTTCAACTTCTAGTCTGAAAATCCGAATAAAATCTTGTAAAGCGCAACGGAATCTGCTGCGCTATATAAGAAACTGTAAATAAATAAATAATAAAATGTTGCAACAAATAATGCCCCCTTAGGCAGGTTAGGCTTCATGCCTGAGGGGTAGAGGGGTGGCGGGTGATGGGAGAGACATTAATATTCTGAGTTTTGCGTTGAATTACTGTATTTCCCCCACAATAATATTTTCCTTGACATCCACAGTCTTTAGTATTGCAGTAGCTGTCTTAGTATTGGTATTCTCACTATACAGCACACTTGCCATCTCTCCCTGATGGTCGAGGAGACTCCCTGAAATAGCTATAATCCCCATGGAGGGTGCAGCGTTCTCCAGGGTTGCACCTTACCCCATTATAAACCTGTTATTTATATTGTGGAGTATAATAATGTTATATATATTCAATTGCATTTTTAACGAAGGTTTTTTGTTGCCTCTTATATGAAATCACTTGTAAAATACCATACACTAACAAACAGAGAAATAGCAGTGTCTTTTCGCTAACAAGTACTGTAGTTCTTCTGAAAACTCCTTTCAGACATAGCCAAAAACCTTTGAATTTGTTGGGGAAAGGTGAGTTGCCCTAGGTCATGGGTCTTCAAACTGTGGCCCTCCAGATGTTGTGAAACTACAAATCCCAGCATGCCTTGCCATAGTTTTAACACTCCCTTATAGCAAAACTGTGGCAAGGCATGCTGGGATTTGTAGTTTCACAACATCTGGAGGGCCGCAGTTTGAAGACCCATGCCCTAGGTTATGCTTATCTCTGAAAAGATCAGAACTGTGTTGGTGGTCCTTGGCATGCAATCCTGTAGTTGACCAGGATTATTCCTGGGACTTGCATCCTGGGTTTCCGATGTGGCTTACATCTGAATGGTGCAACACAGGATTTTTAAGACCCAGGTCATGCTAAGGCTGTTCAGGGCTCCTTGGAACTTTTCCTTATGGCCTTAAATGACTTTACACTGTATGCCAGGGTGACATGGATTATATGTGAAATACAGAATATACATTGTATCTGGAAAGTATTCACAGCACTTCACTTTTACTACATTACAGCCCAATTCCAAAATAAAAAAAAAAAAAGCTGGAGGATGTGGCTGTGCGCTTGTTGACACTGGGTGAAAGTAAATATTTTACCTAAAAGGTTTTTATTTTCAATACATATATATATATATATATATATATATATATATATATATATAAACCTTTGTTTTAGATGGATCTATTTGTAACAAGAGACCTCCGAGCAAACCAGCATTCAAAATGTGGGTACTCGGCCACAAAATATATACTGTGAAAGAAAATAGAAAAAAGACTGTGCTAAGGATGAGGTCCCTCTATTCAGATAGAGTAACCTATTGAACTAACCTTAACCCACCAGTGGGGGTCACAATTAGTGATTCTATTCCAAACACAGTATGCTGGATAAATGAAATTATACATTTTAATCCTAACTTATAAAAATGGATAAAATAAATAAATAATATAAAATATGCAAAAAAAAAAACCTATACAGAAATAATATAAACTGGTAAAATATGCTCTTTAGTAAGGTTAGTTTGATGCATAGAAAACGGAATGATGAGATGTTGGTTAGTCCATATTAGTTAATAACTGTAGCACAGCTAAAGTTTGGTTAGTATGCCAGTTCCTTGTAGTAAGATATATGCAGAGGTATTAAGAGATCAGTGATTTGTTTAGTATGACAGTTCCATACAGCAAAGTATACGTAGAGTTAGTGAAAGATCAGTTGGTTAATGCAGGTATATTTACCACTCTTTCTCACATAGATGTGTTCCTTTTCCTGTTTACACAAAGGTTTGTGGGTGCACAGGTGGCCTCCTGGATAATAGGGAAGATATTGTTTCCTGACCTGATGCAAAGTCCCAATTCCAGGGCACTGACGTCCACAGATGGGGGAAGAAAAAGCTGGTACCAGAGTCAATGAGTGTCTAATGCATTTCCCCGCCTCAGTCAGTCGGCGGCTTCCTCAGAGAATGTTGTATACTTTGCTGTATACTTTGCTGTCATACTAAACAAATCACTGATCTCTTAATAACTCTGCATATATCTTACTACATAGAACTGGCCAGGGGCGGATTGGGGACTAAAAGTGGCCCTGGAAAATTTCTGGAAGTGGCCTCATGTGGGCGGCAACAAATCAATAATTGCCACTCATACATACATTCATACACCCGGTCCCTGCCGCTCTCATACATACATACACCCTGCCGCTCTTATACATAAATACATCCTGCCGCTCTCATACATACATGCATACATCCTGCCACTCTCATGCATACATACACCCTGCCGCTCTTATACATACATACACCCTGCCGCTCTCATACATACATACATACACCCTGCCGCTATCATGCATACATACACCCTGCCGCTCTCATACATACATACATACATACACCCTGCCGCTATCATGCATACATACACCCTGCCGCTATCATGCATACATACACCCTGCCGCTCTCATACATACATACACCCAGCCGCTCTCATGCATACATACACCCTGCCGCTCTCATACATACATACACCCTGCCGCTCTCATACATAAATACATACAACCTGCCGCTATCATGCATACATACACCCTGCCGCTCTAATACATACATACACCCAGCCGCTCTCATGCATACATACACCCTGCCGCTCTCATACATACATACACCCTGCCGCTCTTATACATACATACACCCTGCCGCTCTCATACATACATACATACACCCTGCCGCTATCATGCATACATACACCCTGCCGCTCTAATACATACATACACCCAGCCGCTCTCATGCATACATACACCCTGCCGCTCTCATACATACATACACCCTGCCGCTCTCATACATACATACATACACCCTGCCGCTATCATGCATACATACACCCTGCCGCTCTAATACATACATACACCCAGCCGCTCTCATGCATACATACACCCTGCCGCTCTCATACATACATACACCCTGCCGCTCTCATACATACATACATACACCCTGCCGCTATCATGCATACATACACCCTGCCGCTCTAATACATACATACACCTGTGATAACCACAGGTGTACATTGGTTGTGTTCTCTTACCGGTATGTCCACTTGGAGGGTGCTGCTTCTTCTATGTCACAGAGTATTGGAGGCAGGAGACTCAGCATGGTTCAAAAAGGGTTAACACTTTATTTGCGCAGTATAAGGCAACCTGCGCCTTGAAAAACAGTAAAGAATGCACAATAACAGTTACGCAATTCACCAATTGCCTGGCTAACTACGGCTGTCAGGAGTCGCTACGTTCTCTGGTTCTAGCCGGCAGCTTTAAACAACTAATCTAGGCTTCACGTTCACTGGCCTGTAGCTTTTGGCATATTATGTGTATAAATCAAAACAATACGTATATTCACTAGTATATCACTAATGGCAGACTGGACTAATTAAGGCATGGACCACAGTAAACATATAAACATTCCTATTGCATAGATAACGGTAAACAATTAATTCTTACGGCATGGATGGTGACAACAGTAGATATTATTGCGCAATAATTAATGTTTTTATAGTGCACTTTTAGTACCTGAGATGATATCACTGTTAGTCCTTATAGAATCCTTGGAGAGGAAAGTTCAATCACCCCTTAAAAGTCTAGAGTCTATCACAGAGATCCCAAAGGGTCAGTTCCTGCTTTGGACTATATACTTGTACTGAATACTGTATTTGTAATCCACTGGGTTTTGGACATATTTAGTGAGAAAATAAATGTCTTTCCTGCAGCAGTCTTTTGTTCAAGAGGATCCAACTTTAAGAGGTTAAAAACAAATCAATGCAATAGGATATTGGTTAACTTGCTGTAGCTGCCTCTTCTATAAGCTGTAATCACAGGGGCCAATGATACTTTCACCCCCTGCCACTGAGCAATTCTGGAGTTATTCAATACAGTCTTTTAACATGACAGTCTTTCTTGGTGTGGCTGGTGAGATTTGGGAGAGGGTTACTTAAAGATGAATTCCGTTTGCCCAGCTTCTTAAAGTGTCCATTCACACAAACTTACATGAGTGTTCATTCACACAAACTTTTGTGTGCTCAGTCTGACCATCAGTGCTGTGCATCTCCACTCTCTCTCCTCACATGAGCCCAGCAACTTCCTGGTTTTTTTCTCTGACCTGCAACTTTATTTAACAAAGTGCAAAAAGCACAATTTGGCTGGGATAGTCCATTCCCTACATCCTGGAGGGGTATTTACATTTTAACAGGGTCCAGTCTAATTCAAATAGGCAATTTAATGTATGCATACATATATCACATTCTTCCCTTCTGAAATTTTGCATGTCCTCATGCAACTTTGCATGTCTCTCTCTTATATCAATACAAAATGTACATAATGAAACATTAACGCAGTATTTCTGGAAGATATTATAACACATACTTTGACCATAAGTTCACATTGTACATCATTGCAATTACTCTCTAAATCGGAGGGGTTTGACCCCTCTGATACTCTGGACAGCTCTGCCGGACGTCTGTTCTACCCCCTCTTCCTCGGCCTCTCCTCTTCTCTGCGGCAACTTCATACCGTGCTGTTGGAGTACTCCCACAAGGCGTTGGAAGTATACTGGGTCGTGCAGAAGATGGTAGGTGACTTGTGGTATTGCGTCTTCTTCTGTACGGTCTCGTACCCCATCCTCCAGACTCATTCTGCCCCGGCAAAGCTCGAGTTGGTTTCTGTGTACCATCTTGAGAACTTGGTGGTCATCTCCATCTCTTCTTATCCCATACACCCCAGCGTCTGTAGCAAGCAGGTGGACAATCACGTAGGGTACAGATTCCCAGAAGGGATCTAACTCGTTACTCCGTTGGTCATCCATCTTCCAAACTCGGTCTCCCACTCGGAACGATGCGGCATTCGCATTCTGGCCATAACTTGTCCCTTGTCGGTGGTGGGCTGTCTCCATCCTTTCTTCCACTACTTTCTCAGCCAGTTCAAGCCGATGCTCATTCACCCCGTCAGTCTGTATAACTTCTGTCCCCTCGGGGAGGGTGTTAAGCTCCTGATTCGCTGCTCTGTTCCCCCTACCACAATGTCGTCGGTGGAAGAATGGCGGTGGACTTCTGCGCTGGACAGGTCTCTGCTGAGGGAACGCTTCCTCCACTCTCTCCCCTTCACTCGCTTGGTTCGCACTTATGCCTTCTCCACCAGATTCTGCAGCATCCTCTACTTCTGGATGGTAGGACAGTCTGCGAAACCGACGTCTGTTGGGAGCAAACCGGCTTCCTTTAACCGGTACACCGCCGGGGCCAGTCACATTGGCTGCTTCAGCACCCTTTTCTCCTTCCACCACATCAAATTCCACCATCTCGCCATTCCCAACACTGCACAGCAACTTCCGTGGGTTGTTTCTCTTTATGGCTGTCTGATGGACAAAGACGTCATCTTTTGTGTCACTCCTGTTGATGAAGCCATACCTCTTCCGGACATTAAACCACTTGACTGTTTCTCGTACCTGCGTAACCAACACTCTCTTCCCCGCCTGGCTTTTCTGGTCATAGATGGTATATTGCATGATTCGTCTCACAGTCTGAGGTCGGTTGAACAGTTCTTGTGTCAGTGTCGAGATTAGTTCTTCAGGGCAATTTCTTAGGACGTTCATTCCGATTATTACGGGCGGTAGCCATTTATCTTCGAAGGTCGTAATCAGACACCCTTGTTTGGGCAGTTGAGCATGTCCTATTTTGATCCCGGCCTCCCAATATCCACAGCAGTCAATATTCTGCCCGTTGCTGGCTAACAGGTTCAGCCCCGCCGGCGGCGGTGCCCGGATTTCTTCTTTTTTCCAGTGCTTAGCAAATTCAACCCATTGAACAGTGGTGACCTGGGATCCAGTATCTAACAAGGCTGGAATGGTGACTCCATTGATTTCAATCTCGATCACAGGACATTGCCCGACATACTTTGGTAGCCATTCTTGGGGTGCAGGACCTATTGCTGAAGGTTCTCCCGACGGTTGGTCCTGGACCTCGGGAGTTCTTTGTTTAAATGTTCGGGTTGTCTACAGTCTCTCTCAATGTGCACGCTTTTCTGGCATCGCCTGCATATCGGCCTTCCCTGTTTGTCAAACCGATCCGATGGGAGGCGACGAGAGTTCCACGGAATATTCCTCCCGTCATTACTGTACCGGGATTCTCTTTCCGTCCTCCATGATCTCTGTTGGGAAGGGGTTTCTTTCAGGGCTCTCAGTTCTCGGCAGAGGTCGGTCATCCCTTGGGTCAAGTCAGCAATCTGTTCTTTCATTTCTGCAATCGGGTCCTTCGCAGTGGTGGCTTGGGATTGCTGCCAAACAGCTACTTCAGGATTCATAGCCACTTTCCCTTTTCTAGGCTTGTCCCCAAAAACCTTGACCGCCAGTTCCTTGAATTTGGCAAAGCCTATGGGTGCCTCCTGTCGGTGTAGCATCTTGAGTTGACCCTTCGTGTTTTCATCATATATCCCATCCAGGAACTGGTTCGTAATTATCTCATTCTCTTCTACGGCTTCGGTAGGGGCGCACTCCTTGATGGCTTGTAGCGCCTCATGCAGTTCTACTGCGAATTCTCGTAAAGTCTCCTGTGGTTGTTGCTTCCGTGCGTAAAATTGCATCTTCAGTTCTGATAGCGTCTTAGCGTCGAAGATCATTGCCAATTTGTTCAATATCGCTGTCGCTGATTCTTTCTGATCTGCTGGCCATGATTTTACTTCTCTCTTGGCGAACCCCTTCAACTGCGCCATTAGGATTTCGATCTTCTGTTTTTCATTCAGCCTGTGTACGTTAAATAGGATCTCCATCTGGTCCCTGAAGTCGCGGAATCCGCTGGGTTCTGACGATCTGGTCTCTCCTGCAAAGGTGGGGAGCCACGGTGCTCCAAAGTAGTATGGCATGTTAATCATCGCCGGTATCGATGCAGTAGAGCTGCTTCCTCCAGATGTATCTCCTTGGTCCGTGCCCCGTATGGCTTGCGGATTTCCTTGAGCTTCTTCTTGCGACATCTTGAATGATGCTGGGTTGGGGTTTCTCCGCTTTTAGTGTACGTATCCTGTTCGTCAGACGCCAAATGTGATAACCACAGGTGTACATTGGTTGTGTTCTCTTACCGGTATGTCCACTTGGAGGGTGCTGCTTCTTCTATGTCACAGAGTATTGGAGGCAGGAGACTCAGCATGGTTCAAAAAGGGTTAACACTTTATTTGCGCAGTATAAGGCAACCTGCGCCTTGAAAAACAGTAAAGAATGCACAATAACAGTTACGCAATTCACCAATTGCCTGGCTAACTACGGCTGTCAGGAGTCGCTACGTTCTCTGGTTCTAGCCGGCAGCTTTAAACAACTAATCTAGGCTTCACGTTCACTGGCCTGTAGCTTTTGGCATATTATGTGTATAAATCAAAACAATACGTATATTCACTAGTATATCACTAATGGCAGACTGGACTAATTAAGGCATGGACCACAGTAAACATATAAACATTCCTATTGCATAGATAACGGTAAACAATTAATTCTTACGGCATGGATGGTGACAACAGTAGATATTATTGCGCAATAATTAATGTTTTTATAGTGCACTTTTAGTACCTGAGATGATATCACTGTTAGTCCTTATAGAATCCTTGGAGAGGAAAGTTCAATCACCCCTTAAAAGTCTAGAGTCTATCACAGAGATCCCAAAGGGTCAGTTCCTGCTTTGGACTATATACTTGTACTGAATACTGTATTTGTAATCCACTGGGTTTTGGACATATTTAGTGAGAAAATAAATGTCTTTCCTGCAGCAGTCTTTTGTTCAAGAGGATCCAACTTTAAGAGGTTAAAAACAAATCAATGCAATAGGATATTGGTTAACTTGCTGTAGCTGCCTCTTCTATAAGCTGTAATCACAGGGGCCAATGATACTTTCACCCCCTGCCACTGAGCAATTCTGGAGTTATTCAATACAGTCTTTTAACATGACAGTCTTTCTTGGTGTGGCTGGTGAGATTTGGGAGAGGGTTACTTAAAGATGAATTCCGTTTGCCCAGCTTCTTAAAGTGTCCATTCACACAAACTTACATGAGTGTTCATTCACACAAACTTTTGTGTGCTCAGTCTGACCATCAGTGCTGTGCATCTCCACTCTCTCTCCTCACATGAGCCCAGCAACTTCCTGGTTTTTTTCTCTGACCTGCAACTTTATTTAACAAAGTGCAAAAAGCACAATTTGGCTGGGATAGTCCATTCCCTACATCCTGGAGGGGTATTTACATTTTAACAGGGTCCAGTCTAATTCAAATAGGCAATTTAATGTATGCATACATATATCACACACCCAGCCGCTCTCATGCATACATACACCCTGCCGCTCTTATACATACATACACCCTGCCGCTCTCATACATACATACATACACCCTGCCGCTATCATGCATACATACACCCTGCCGCTCTAATACATACATTCACCCTGCCGCTCTCATACATACATACATACACCCTGCCGCTATCATGCATACATACACCCTGCCGCTCTAATACATACATACACCCTGCCGCTCTCATACATACATACATACATACACCCTGCCGCTCTCATACATACATACATACACCCTGCCGCTCTCATACATACATACACCCTGCCGCTCTCATACATACATACACCCTGCCGCTCTCATACATACATACATACACCCTGCCGCTCTTATACATACATACACCCTGCCGCTCTCATACATACATACACCCTGCCGCTCTCATACATACATACATACATACATACACCCTGCCGCTCTTATACATACATACACCCTGCCGCTCTTATAAATACATACACCCTGCCACTCTCATGCATACATACACCCTGCCGCTCTTATACATACATACACCCTGCCGCTCTCATACATACATACACCCTGCCGCTCTCATACATACATACATACATACATACACCCTGCCGCTCTTATACATACATACACCCTGCCGCTCTTATAAATACATACACCCTGCAGCTCTCATACATACATACATACACCCTGCCGCTCTTATACATACATACATCCTGCTGCTCTCATACATACATACACCCTGCCGCTCTTATACATACATACATCCTGCCACTCTCATACATACATACACCCTGCCACTCTCATACATACATACACCCTGCCGCTCTTATACATACATACATCCTGCCACTCTCATACATACATACATACACCCTGCCGCTCTTATACATACATACATCCTGCCGCTCTCATACATACATACATACACCCTGCCGCTCTTATACATACATACACCCTGCCGCTCTCATACATACATACATACACCCTGCCGCGCTAATACATACATACGCCCTGCCGCTCTCATACGTACATATATAGACCCTGCCGCTTTCATACATTCATACACCCTGCCAGTCATACCACCACTTTTATGCATACACTCATATATACATGCATACATACATACAAGCATACATGCACCCACCTCCACTCTCATCCATGTATATGGAAACATACACTGCCTCTCATTTATCCATCCAATCATATATACTTCGACACACCTCCTCCAGCTCCATTCATATATACAACAACCTCCCCCCCCCCCCCTACAAAACAACAAAATGCCAGTGCAGCACCATACACAATTACAGACACCAATTCCCCCCATTACAAACTTAGTGCGGGTTCATATGAATATAGTAATTCCCCACCCCACATTCACAGTCACACTGACACCACCTTCCCCGGGTGGTGACTTCAATCAGCAATCAGCCACTACTCCGGGGTGGGCCTCAGTTTGCAGAAAGGGCTCATTACCTCCCTGCTTATGGCACTGCTTCTGCTTGTTACGATGGGGCACTGCTTCCCAATCCTTTATGCTCCCGGCTCCATAGCTCCATAGTCCTGCTGGTCTGTTCGGCACATCCGTGGTCTTGCTGTAGGGGGCGGGGGCTACAGTGGCACCTGCAATGGAACTGGGGTCTGCTTCTACTGGAAGCAGCCCCGCCTCCTCCGCCTGCTGTTCTCTCTCCAACAGCGCTGCGGTCCACTGCCCTGCCTCCTCGAGTCCTCTCCAGGACTATGCTGTGTAAAATAAAATCCATGTATAAAAATAAGTCCCCGGCCTTTGCCAATCAATGGCCCCCACACCTCACCCAGTGCCCCCCTAGATGTGGCCTCGCCTCCTCCCGCCCGCTGTTCTCCAAGTCCCGGAAACTAAGAGGACTGGACTATTTTATACATGATGGTTGGTGGAACAACCATGTAGAGGACTCGAGGAGGAGGTGGGGCAGTGGACAGCAGCGCCACTAGGAGAGAGCCTCTCAGAGAGGAGAACAGCGGGCAGGAGGAGGGCCACCAGTCACAGTCGGAGGAGGCATAACTAGAATTTAGATCCACCCCAGCCAAAAACAATTCTGAACCATTAACCCCCCACACTCCCATTTTTGGCAAAATAAATAAACAGGACTGTTTGTTGGCAATTCGGCGCTCCCAGTGTGAACAGTAAAATTATGCCGCCCCCCCCAAATTAAAAACATAGCAATTTATGAAGACCCTATGGAGTGCCCATTCCAAAAAGGGTGTGTAGCAATGCTTATTAGACAATATGCCACACACTGTAATGCACATTACAGAATATGCCACACACTGTAATGTCTATTAAAGTACATATTATACCACACACGATAATGACCCTTACACATTATGTCCATTGTCATAATGCCTATTACACATTTTACCACATGCTGTAATGTCCATAACCCATTATGCCACATACAGTTATGCCAAATACACATTATGCAACAACATAATGACAATTACACATTATGCCACACACCGTAATACCCAGGGGCGGATCATGAACAAAGTGAAAGGGGGGGTCACCATGACAGTGGGAGAGGTTATTTGTGTGAGCTCCTGAAACAGTGGCCATGGCCTCACAATGGTGTTGTCTCAAAGGGAATGATGTAGAGAGGCAGTGCACAGTGAAAAGGTAACAGCGAGAGGCAAAGAGTGATGTCTGAAAGAGGCAGAGACCGACAGGAGTGAGAGGTAGTGACAGTCACACCGGGGAGAGGTAGAGGGTGATGTAGTGGAGAAAAGGCAGGGATAGTGGGAGATAGAGGGGCAGTGATTAACAGGGAGGGACAAAGGGTGACAGTGAGAAGCATTGGGTGACCTCAGGGAGACCGTAAAAGAGGTAGTAAGTGGGTGATGCCAGGAGAAGGAAATGTGTGACAGAGGATGGCAGGTAGAGACATTGGATGACAGGAGAGAGAGGTGACAGAAATAGATAGTGGGGAAGGAGAAGGCGGGGAGGGAGAGAGGTGGAGAGAAAGGAGGGGGATAGAGAGAGTGGGGTAGAGGGAAATGGAGAGGGAGAGACAAAGGAAGAGAGGTTCAGAGGGAGGAATCGATAGAGGCTAAGGAGGGAGAGAGAAAAGGGGGGAGTAGGAATGGGAGAGAGGAAGAGTGAGATAAGGGGAGGAGAGAGAAATGGAGAGGAGGGAGAGATCAGGGGTAAAGGAAGGGAGAGAAAGGAAAAGAGACAGGTGTGGATAGAGAGAGAGAGAGAGAGAGAGAGAGAGAGAGAGAGAGAAGGAGAGATGGAGAAAGAAAGATGGAGTGATGTAACGTTGATGCAAGTGTGGTGTGAAGCAGCTTGTGAGGTAGAGGGCCATACGGCCACATTCTAAGCTGCGCTAGACCTCCGACTTACCTGCGGCTGTAAGCTCCAGGCTGCTGCACGGCTCCCGCTTCTGGTTGCCAGCTGCGAGGGTCAGACCCCCTGCTTCTAGATGTCAGTTTCCGGCTAGCACAAGGATCATACCACAGCTCCTGGCTCTTGCTTCTGTTGTCAGCTCCAGGCAGCTTCGAGGGTCAGGCTCCTGCCTCTACCCGTCTGCTTCTGGCTCCCGCGAGGTTCAGACTCCAGCTCCCGGCTCTTGTTTCTGGTGTCAGCTCCTGGCTTAAACTAGATTAAAAAAATAATCACCTAAATGACAGGGGGGACACATGCCTTGGTCCCCCCCCCTGAATCCACCACTGGTAATACCCATTACAGAATATACCACGCACGTAATGTCCATTTTCCCCATCACCGTTATCCATACATGCTGGGCAAAAATTTCCAGTGTGTATGGACCTATATCTATCTATCTATCTACCATTGAAAAGGGACTAGGAACACATTGAAATTTGTAAAATATATAAAAAAGGACCAGACTCCCCCCTTGCTTACCACCACCACCACCCGACCCAGAGTAGCGGAGGAACGCATCCTGGATTAAATGTGCAGTTACAGTAGCAGAATCTTTACCTGTGTGCATGCCAGTGCACAGCGGGCTCTCTGCAGCGGCCAGCGACAGAAACCATAGGGCCCCATACACTGTTATCCCTGCCCCCCTCCCCATCAAACATCATCATTTTCTTCCCATGCTGGAACATAAACTGGACACACTCCCTCCCCCTTTGGCCTGCGCTCTATCACACTGACCCTCTCCCTGCATTCTATCACGCCAAAGCACTCCCTCACCCTGCAGCCTTATTCTCTCTATCACACTGATGCACTCCCTCACCCTGGGACTTGCGCTCTATCACACTGACGCACTCCCACATCCTGATTCTCTCACACTGATGCACTCCCTCACCCTGCACTATATCACACTGACGCACTCCCTCAGCCTGCGCTATATTACACTGGCGCACTCCCTCACCCTACGCTATATTATACTGGCGCACTCCCTCACCCTGCGTTATATCCCACTGGCGCACTCCCTCACCCTGTGCTATATCCCACTGACGCACTCCCTCACCCTGCGTTACATCCCACTGACGCATTTCCTCACCCTGCGCTATATCACACTAGCGCACTCCCTCACCCTGCGCTATATTCCACTAACGCACTCCCTCACCCTGCGCTATATCCCACTGACGCACTCCCTCACCCTGTAGCCTGCGCTTTATTACCCTGCACGATATCCTACGGCACACTTAATCGCCCCGCGCCTGCACTCTATAACGCTGACGAACCCTGTGGCATGTGTACTATTATGCTGATGAGCTCCCTAACCCTCCGTCTTGACCCACCACAGGATAATTCTGACCCTCCCCCCTAGTGCTTAACCCTCGTACCGAGGCCTAACCCTTACCCCCCCCCCCCCCTCAGCCTAAAACTTACTACCCCTTCCCTGAGCCTAACTCTCTCAGCCTAACCCACCCCCCAAATATACACAAATATACACACATACCATAACCCTTACTCTTACCTTTTAAACATCCACAGAGTCTGGCTGGTTCTGGGCAGGCCTGAGACTGTGGTTAGCACTGCAGCATCTCTTTCCCCTCTTGCTCAAGCAGCAGCAGCCACCAAACTTTGTAGCTCCGCCCACCGACCGGGTTCCATTTAGCTCCGCCCCTCTGGTCCGCGAAGCCACGCCCACCCGCCGGGCAGTTGAGCACTGTGAGTGTGTAAGTTACAGTGCGATTAAGTGGGATGGGGGACTGTTTTGGGGACCCCCTGTTGCCGGGCCAGGCAGCAGCTGGCTGCCGCTCTCTAATGCACACAGTGCAGAAGGGGGAGCGGCGGCCACAGTGGAAGGGTAGCGGGGCGCCCAGCGCCAGGCAGGGTGGAGGGGGGGGCAGCAGGCACTGGCAGTGAGGGAGGGGAAGCGAGCAGACTCTGGCTGTCTGTGTGGACGCATCGCTCAGTGACCAGGGTCACTGAGCGTCCTCACACAGATAGACAGCTAGATAGAGGTAGAGAGAGAATTACTGTATCCTATTGGCTGCTGCTGCTGCTGCAGCAGAGCTTAAGCCTTGTGAGACCTCTACCTCCGGCTCTGTGCTGTGGCGCTGGCTCCTCCCTCCCCGCCACCGCAGCCGGCGGAGGCATAGTTATTAGTTACGCCACTGCAGGCCACACAGGGACTGGGATGAGGCTGGCAGTGACGCAACGCCGTCTGCCGCTGTGCGGCTGAGCCCAGTGACGAGCCTGCTCAAATTTCGGCCTCACTAACGTCGGCCTCCCGGGAAAGTTCCCGGTGGCTATAATGGCCAATCCGCCCCTGGAACTGGCATACTAATCAAACCTCAGCTGTGCTTCAGTTATTAACTAATATGGACTAACCAACATCTCCTCATTCCGTTTTGCATGCATCAAACACCTTGCTAAAGAGCATCTTTTACCGGTTTATATTATTTCTATATAGTTTTTTTTTTTTTTTTGCATATTTTATATTATTTGTTGTATGTTTGTGTTATCCATTTTTATAAGTTAGGATTAAAATGTATAATTTATTTTATCCTGCATACTTTGTATTAACTGTTTGGAATAGAATCACTAATTGTGACCACCACTGGTGGGTTGAGGATATTTCAATAGGTTACTCTATCTGAATAGAGGGACCTCATCCTTAGCGCAGTCTTTTTTCTATTCCAAAATGGAATACATTTACTTATTTTTCCTTAAACAGTCTACACACAATACTCCGTAATGACCATATGAAAAGGTTGTTTTTTTTTTTCCGATTTTTTTCAATTAAAAACATAAACTAAGAAATCACGTGTACATAAGTATTCACAGCCTTTTCTATGAAGCTCACAATTGAGCTCAGGTGCAATCATGTTTCCACTGATTATCCTTGGGATGTTTTCTACAGCTTAATTGGAGTCCACCTGTGGTAAATACAGTTGATTGGACATGATTTGGAATGGCACAAACCTGTCTATATAAGTTCCCACACTTTACAGTGCATGTCAGAGCACAAACCAAGCATTAAGGAAAAGGAATTGTCTGTAAACCTTCAAGAGAGGATTGTTTTGGGAAGGATATAGAAACCAGTTGCTGCTTTTGAGGGTCCCAATGAGTACCATGGCCTCCATTATCTGTAAATGGAAGAAGTTGGTAACCACCAGGGCTCTTCCTAGAGCTGACCAGCCATCTAAACTGAGTAATCAGGGAGGAAGGGCCAAGAACCCAATGGTCACTCTGTCAGAGCTACAGCATGCCTCTGTGGAGAAGGACAACCATCTCTACAGCAATCCACCATTCAGGCCTGTATGTGGCCAGGCAGAAGCCATTCTTATAATAAAAGCACATGGCAGCCCACCTGGAGTTTGCCAAAATGCACCTAAAGGACTCAGTCCATGAGAAATAAAATTCTCTGGTCTGATGAGACAAATATTGAACTCTTTGGCATGAATACCAGGTGTCATGTTTAGGGTAAATCGAGCAACTCTCATCAGGAAAATCCCATCAGTATAGTGAAACATGGTGTTGGCAGCATCAGGGATGATTTTAAGCAGTGGGAACTGAGACTAGTCAGGATGTAGAATCTTTAGGGGTAAAAATTAAATTTATTAGATTTTGGAATAAGGCCACATACCAATATCTGAAAAAAGTGAAGTCCAGATGCACACTAAAGGTGACCATACAGTAGCATGATTTGGGACGTTTTCACCCAATCCCAACAGATCGGGCCAAGATATAGGCCCAAATCGTATCTGTTTGATGTACCCCTCACGTTTGATGCGTGGTCCCGTGTGTATGGACCTCTGACTCCCGGGAGCGGGGACCAGGGTTACATGCGATGCGGTCCTGGGCTGCGCAGGGGTGGTTGCATGGCACCTTAATACTATTCCTCAGTCTGACTCCAGCCTTGATGTGGTGGGTGGATGGGCTTCCTGAAGTAAGAGTAGCCAGTGAGTTAGCAGAGGCCAGTGTATCATTGATCAGACTCTCATTACAATGGCGGGAGTGGCCTGGATGCCGAGCTGAGTAGAAGCAGGTGGACGGAGTTCCTCAGCCCCAAACCCATCACTAACAACTTGTGGCCCCCTAACTCACCTCAGACACCCTCAGCTACCTGTTCATATCTGCGGTGGCGAGTGGAGCAGAGCTTTTTGTGAGCCCTTGAGGGTTGCGACCTGCTCATCATGGTGAAGCCAGGACCTAGATTATCGGGGGCGCCGCTCCGGAGGGGATCCCACGGCCGTAGAACGCTGGATTGCGGCGGAGGCTCTATCCCTGAAGATGCGGCCTCTTATTGAAGTCTAGAGGCCGGTGATGCCTCGACTCTTGCCTCTGCCCCGCGGTGAACCTCTGCTGGACCGCCCTCGCGGTGGGGGTCTTCCCTGCAGAAGTGGTGGCCATATTGGTCACGGAGACCTGAGACTGCTGACTACACAAGCCGCATCCTCCCTGCTAAAGCCTTTGGAAGGCAAAAGGTAGCACATCACGAGTAATATACTACTCTCCCAGTTTGTGACCCCTTGCCCTCCTCATAGTACTGGGATCTAGCGCATTCCTGACCTGAGCCCAATCTATCATACATTGAATGCTACAGGACTCGAGATCTTGATTTCAGTGAACCGTTTTCATAAAATTTTGGGGGCTAACACTATATCCTTATCATTTGACTGATACCATTTATTATTAAGATTTAAGAAATATTTCTCTAATCTACGCAGACTTGAGAAATCATATTTGCTGTTCTGGTTAACTTTGAAGACAAATAAGCTTGGAGCTCCATCTAGTGGACCAAACAAATAATTGCAACACCAGAATTACTACCAGGTGCCAGAATGTTAAATAACTATCTGAAAGGTGTTATAATTTCAAGTGTTACACCTATACCACCCAAAGCTATTTGCTTGCTGCATAATAACATCAGTGAACCGATCTTGGGACCTCGGGACGCTACCTACCTCTACTCTCCTAGAGCGGTGGGGCTGCCATATCGGACCCCTAAGCAGAGTAGACACTGAGGGGGATACCCCGATATAGTATATAGAAGAGGGCTCTCCTATCTACGAACCAGCAGGTCCCCTTTTGAGGGGTGTGTGCAGCTGCCTCTTACGGAAAGACGGTAGCCATATTGGTGCCCCTAGATACTGTAGCTCCAGCTCTCATACACATGGGACCTTTTCTGGGGTACACTGATCAAAATACCATTATGAAGTTAATATGTAGGTGTGCCTCTGGCATTATATAGAACAAAGATTGTGCATATAGCGACTACTTGTTAATGATAACAAGACTGCGAAGATACCAATACTACGACTTTGCCTACTCCTGGTGATCCCAAAAGCTTAACATGCCAACTAAACGCCAAAAAGATACTCCTGGCACTTCACAAGTGAGTTTCTTCAAGGCTCAATCTACCCCGCCAGCCACAAAGTCGACATCCTCCTCCGCGGTGGCAAACCATAAGCAACTATCGGCTCTCTCAACCCTATTTGATCCCAAATGAAATTCACAGACTGACGACTCCGACATGGGAGACAATGCCCCTCTGACGGTGGGCCTAATGAAATAACTTTTTGCCTCCTTTAAGACAGACATCACGGCGGAATTTAAAACAGCACTGGAAACTTGTCAACAATCAATTGATGTCGGGAAAAGAATGGAGCATCTGGAAACTAAATGTGAAGAAATAGTCTGCTCCCATAATGCCCTTCTCACCTCACATGATGAGTTGCTAGCTGAGGTCGAATCATTACGGAGTAAAGTGGGGGAACTTGAGGACCGATAAAGACGCAATAACGTCAAAATCAGAGGGATACCAGAGTCGGTGACCAATTCGGAATTAGAAGATTATGTTACGAAAATATTCAAACGGTTACTACCAGAAGCAAGTAGCCAGGACTTACTATTGGACCGTGTTCATCGACTCCCTAAACCCAAAACGGCCCCACAGGATGCAACTAGGGACACTATAATGCACTTCCATTTCTTGGGACTTCGGGACGCTACCTACCTCTACTCTCCTAGAGCGGTGGGGCTGCCATATCGGACCCCTAAGCAGAGTAGACACTAAGGGGGATACCCCGATATAGTATATAGAAGAGGGCTCTCCTATCTACGAACCAGCAGGTCCCCATTTGAGGGGTGTGTGCAGCTGCCTCTTACGGAAAGACGGTAGCCATATTGGTGCCCCTAGATACTGTAGCTCCAGCTCTCATACACATGGGACCTTTTCTGGGGTACACTGATCAAAATACCATTATGAAGTTAATATGTAGGTGTGCCTCTGGCATTATATAGAACAAAGATTGTGCATATAGCGACTACTTGTTAATGATAACAAGACTGCGAAGATACCAATACTACGACTTTGCCTACTCCTGGTGATCCCAAAAGCTTAACATGCCAACTAAACGCCAAAAAGATATCCTGGCACTTCACAAGTGAGTTTCTTCAAGGCTCAATCTACCCCGCCAGCCACAAAGTCGACATCCTCCTCCGCGGTGGCAAACCATAAGCAACTATCGGCTCTCTCAACCCTATTTGATCCCAAATGAAATTCACAGACTGACGACTCCGACATGGGAGACAATGCCCCTCTGACGGTGGGCCTAATGAAATAACTTTTTGCCTCCTTTAAGACAGACATCACGGCGGAATTTAAAACAGCACTGGAAACTTGTCAACAATCAATTGATGATGTCGGGAAAAGAATGGAGCATCTGGAAACTAAATGTGAAGAAATAGTCTGCTCCCATAATGCCATAATCACATGATGAGTTGCTAGCTGAAGTCGAATCATTACGGAGTAATGTTGGGGAACTTGAGGACCGATAAAGACGCAATAACGTCAAAATCAGAGGGATACCAGAGTCGGTGACCAATTCGGAATTAGAAGATTATGTTACGAAAATATTCAAACGGTTACTACCAGAAGCAAGTAGCCAGGACTTACTATTGGACCGTGTTCATCGACTCCCTAAACCCAAAACGGCCCCACAGGATGCAACTAGGGACACTATAATGCGCTTCCATTTCTATCATATCAAAGAAAAAATACTGCGGGCTACGAGATCCAAAGACCTGGCAGCACCGATTCTGGGTTCCCTCCAAATCTTCAGTGACCTCTCGGCTGCCACTATAGCCCTTCGACATACCTTTCTACCAGTAACCAGAGCTCTTCAAAAAGCCGAAATCCAATACAAACTCTCATTACATTGATGGTTGGAAAAAGTTTGCTCTACTCCAGTTTGTTTTCTGATTGCTTTGGTATGTAACCTTACCTGAAATTGTTTTATTGGATGTTTGCATGGTCGAATTCTGGGTGATTATGATTGTTTTCTAGTATCCTTGCCATTATTGGAATATTTGCATAGAGATCCTAATTGACCTGGGACACCTACATATACATAGTTACACCAGGTAACTGTGCTGCTTTTGTGTTTAAATGTTTTGTTTTTATGTTGATTGCTAATGTTTCTGCATTGATTCTTCCATAAAACAAACTGTGGTCTAATAAGACCATGTATTGGCCACATAATATATAGTTATACCATTCCATTTCATCTTGTGTGTTGCTCTAATAAACCTCCATGTAACACTCAGTTTATTCTTATTTGTTTTTATAATAATAATTTAATTTATATTGCGCTCTTTCTCCAATAGGACTCAAGGCACTTAACAGTAAGGAAGAGACCTCTTTGGATCTTGTATCCTTGGAAAACCACATTGAGAACCCAAGGATCCTGGGTGGAGAGAGCCCAAGCGTCCCGGTACAGCAAGAGGCGACCCCCCACTCTGATTCCAAACTGGGGAGTTTCTGGCCCGTTATGCGGAAGGCTTCTCCTCACCCTTGGAAGCCTGCTTTTTTGCAAAGGCACCAAAACAGGACTTGGGAGCTTTTCCTCTCCCAAAAAAAAACCTTCCTCTGCCAGACTGCCCTCTGGATGAAGCACCCCCTCTAAAGGAGGGACGAAAGGACAAGCGAAAAGCAGCAAACCTAGAAGCTCCCTGTTTGGCTGCTGCTGTGGGAAGAAAGGTACTCTTTCCCCCGTGGCCTGCTTATTGAGGGATTCTAATTCAGAACCAAAAAGCAACTCCCCTTTAAAGGCCAATGCTTCAAGAGACTTCTTGGAATCATTGTCCTCCTGGCCATCACGGAAATGTCCGACACCTTAGAGGCCATCTTGACTCCCTCTTCTCCATCCTCACAGGTGTATTTAGCCGCCGCCTTTAACTTTTCTGCCAAGGCAAATACTTCTGAATCCGGCTGCAGTAGTGCACACAGGTTATTTGCCCACGCCATAATGGCCTTGGAGACCCAGACAGAAGCAATATTAGGTCTCATAGTAAAACCAACACCTTCAAAAACTTCTTTTAAACAACCCTCTAACTTTTTATCCACAGGGTCCTTGAATGCAGCACCCCATTGCACAGGCAAAGCAGTTGCTTTAGACAGCCTAGCGACCAGGGCATCTGCCAGTGGGACTTTTCCCCTCAATTTTACATGCTCTTCTGGCATGGGGTACAGGCTCAAAAACCTTTTGGGCATAAGGAGTCTCTTATCAGGCATTTTCCACATCCCTCCCAGCAATTCTTGCATGCCTTTATCTGAAGGAAAAGTGACTGCGTCTCTGCGCTGTCTCTTAAACACTCCCTGTTGGGGAGCCTTATCCACCTCTGATAAATTTAATGCCTGCTTAACAGCCAACATTAAACCATCAACACCAGGGACAGAAGCTTCAGTCTCTTCCCTCTGTTCCCATGACATGTCTTCCACACACTCTCCTTCCTTCTCAGAGTCTATATTAGGGAGAGGTGGAGTGGATAAAGGGTGTCTGGGAGAAACCTCAGACTCAATTAAACTGCTCAATAAAAGCATTAATCTTGTGCACACTTTGAGCAGTGTCCTGCATTTCCTGTATAAATGCAGGGTCCCCCTGAGGGGGTATAGAGCCAACCGAAGGTTGTGAGGATGACAATGGCCTATCTAGCCAACTCATCTCTCTGTTTGTTTAAAGTCTGTACTAAGGCCGACACAGACCTTTCCAGAGCAGCTGCCCATGCAGGCTCAGGTTGCTCAGCCCTCTGGGCTTGCTCCCCACTGGGGACAGATTCACGTGCAGGACATATATCCCCATGGTCCATCTGTTCAGGAGTTAACTTGCAGTTGATTAACATGGCAGATGCTCCTTCCCCAAGCACAGCAGCATTACACCTTTCTGTCATGATTTATTACAGTGCACAGTGTGGGAAGAAAGGGCGCCAGGGCAGAGTGAAGGAAGAGACCAAAGTCCCTGCTACAGCAGGGAGGAAGGCTCTTTTGCTGCCTTTTCCCCCTGTAAACCGCTCCTACTGAGTGTTTCTTTTGGTGTCCTGTGTCTCCCCTCCAATGGGGACCATTTGGAATTGCCCAGCTGCGCTGAGCTCCTGTAACAGACTGCAATCTCCTGAGAGTTCAGCCTGTTAATATTGTTTTCTAAAATTCTCAGTAGCAAACTTTGCACCTAGGGGTGCAGTGACAAATTTTGTGGGCACCTACAACGAACTGGGGAATGCTGGGATGCAGAAAGGAGGAGCCTGCCTCTCTGAAAGCTTTAGCATAGGTGCCTGGCTCCTTTGGACCCTCCTACATCCCATGGATGAGCTGCGTCACCAGGATGGATGAAAGAGAAATGGAGTTATGGTCTCTGTTAAATAGTTGTAGCAATTGCCAATTACATGTCCTTGCCAGAAGCCCATAATCCTTTGCTATGAAAATGATGTGGCGCATTCATATTTTTTTTTTTGCAATTTAAGTTCTTATATAATTCTGTGCTTGTTTCTATATTCAGAAGACATAAATTTGATTATTTTGCCTGTCAAAAACAGTTTTTGTGATTTCTAATATGTGGGACAGGAAGTGATGTTAGATTGTTTGGCCAAATGTGGCCTCCATCTTAGCTAACTAGTCAGCGATGAATATGCTCAATTCGCTCGATATCTTTATCCCCACAATGAAGTTTTCCTGAAGAGACAAAACTCTATTGGACTGATACTGTACCTGGCTGTCCTCCATTCACAAATAAGTGGCTATATTTTCAGATTTTTACATGTGTCTACTTACAATTTATTTCTCACTTCCAAATAAAGCTGTAATTTTATGCCAAAAATACTCAGTGTGTAGGAACATTTTTCTTGGGACTGACCTGATCCTATATTTGGTTTACCATATAGGTAGCTTTTTTGCCCTACTTGCAGTGAAACTCACTCAAATGGTCATATTGCAGAAGACCTGAACATTTACATAAATTGTGGATCTGTTCATCATATGTTGCACTGTACCCTGGAAAGTGTTAAATAAAACACACTGTCAGCAGCTCCTAAATCAATTATTGTGAATTTTGTATGTGTTTACAAACACTTTATTGTTTGATAGCTGCCGCTCATAAAAAAATTGAGGTGTATCACTGTGTAGACTCCCGTTGTTTATATTTCTCGGTTTCTTGGTACTTTCCTGTGCTGGACACATACTTGTGCCTTGTTTCTATCTTACTTTGGGCAGCTTCTCCACTTTATCTCTCCCTCTGAGGTTTAATATGTCTGCCACTCATTCTGCCCCCATTTCTTCAGAATTGATGTAAACATCTACATGGGCTAGACAGATATTGAAGAACATCTTGCTATAAAAGGTAAAGCTAAACTTAATATTCTCAAAGTTTATTACTTTGGTGTAACAAAACTGGGCAATTTATTATCCAAGTCATGGGCCCAAGGACGTTGATTACTGCAATTACAAATCCCAAGATGAACATTCTAGATGCTAGCTACCCAAAATAATGAAGCACTTTTATTATTGTGACTCTGACCTCTATAGTACTCTACCTTGACCTCTATAGTACTCTTACTTGGTTTCAAACACAAAAGTAATTGAACAATTAGGGAACAGTGATCACAATATGGTTTCATTGGAAATTAACTTCAGTAAATTACATCAAAAAGAATCTGCAAAAATACTAAACTTCAGAAAAGCGAACTTTGAATTATTCAGGGAAGCCCTATCAGGAATTGGGTGGGAAACGGTTATGGAGGTAAAAAATGCAGAGGAAATGTGGGATACTCTAAAAAAGATGCTTGATACACTAACTATTGAATACATTCCTAAAGTAACTCAAGGTAAATTCAACAAAAAAAAGCCACCATGGTTGGACAAAGAAGTAAGGTCAGCTATCAACAATAAAACCAGAGCCTTTAAATTCTATAAAAATAACTTGAATGAGGAGGCGTTCGCAAAATACAAAGAATCAAACAAAACTTGTAAAGGGGTAATCAAAGCAGCTAAAATATTATATGAAGAGTGCATAGCCACTGAAAGCAAAACCAACCCAAAGAAGTTTTTTAAATACATAAATAGTAAACATTTAATTAAGGAAAACATAGGCCCACTAACTGATACTAGTGGAAAAAGTGTTACTGAGGACAAGGGAAAAGCAAAACTGTTAATTGAGTTCTTCTCATCAGTATTTACTAAGGGAGAGCAGACTGTGGAACGAACATTTACCACAAATGGGACAAATAAGCCAGATCTCATTGTGGATTTCACGCCGAAGGAAATAATACTGAGGCTAAGCGAACTCAAAACAAATAAATCACCAGGGCCAGATGGGATTCATCCGAGGGTATTAATGGAATTAAGGGATGAACTAGCTACCCCCCTACATTATATCTTTAGCAAGTCACTATCGTCAGGTATAGTACCAAAAGATTGGAGAATAGCAGAGGTAGTGCCAATATTCAAAAAAGGAAAAAAGGAAGATCCTGCTAATTACAGACCCGTTAGTTTAACATCAATTGTGGGTAAACTATTTGAAGGATTTTTAAGGGATGGTATCCAGGAATATTTAGATCATCACCGTCTACTCAGTACTAACCAACATGGGTTCGTGAAAAATCGTTCATGCCAAACTAATCTACTAGGGTTCTATGAAGAGGTTAGCAAAAACCTTGATAATGGAAATGCTGTAGATGTGATTTTCCTAGATTTCACTAAAGCATTTGATACTGTCCCACACAAGAGATTGATTAATAAAATGGAGAACCTAGGATTGGGTGAAAATATCTGCAGATGGGTAGGGAATTGGCTATGTAATAGAGAACAAAGAATTGTGTGGTTGTGAATGGTGCCGTATCAGATATGATACCGGTACTAAGTGGAGTGCCCCAGGGTTCGGTTTTGGGGCCCATTTTGTTTAACATTTTTATTAACGATATTGGGATAGGGTTACTCAGCAATGTATCCATCTTTGCGGATGATACAAAACTTAGCAAAGTCATCAAATCATCAGAAGATGTCACCATGCTTCAAAATGATCTTGCAATTCTAGATGAGTGGGCAAAAAAATGGAAGATGAGGTTCAATGTAGATAAATGTAAGGTTATGCACCTTGGGAGACACAACCAGTGTGCAAGTTACAACCTTAGCGGAGAGGAACTGGGTAATTCCATACTTGAAAAGGATCTAGGAGTCCAAATAGACAGCAAACTAGGATGTAGTGCCCATTGTAATGTAGCTACAAAAAAGGCCAACAAAATTGTGGCATGTATTAAGAGGGGAATGGAAACTAGGGACTCAAGGGTAATTATGCCACTATATAAAGCATTGGTGAGACCTCACCTAGAGTACGGAGTACAGTTCTGGGCCCCACACTATAAAAAGGACATCATAGAATTAGAAAAAGTCCAAAGGCGAGCAACAAAGCTTATTAGGGGAATGGAGAATTTAAAAAAGATGCTTGATACACTAACTATTGAATACATTCCTAAAGTAACTCAAGGTAAATTCAACAAAAAAAAGCCACCATGGTTGGACAAAGAAGTAAGGTCAGCTATCAACAATAAAACCAGAGCCTTTAAATTCTATAAAAATAACTTGAATGAGGTCCCCATTTGAGGGGTGTGTGCAGCTGCCTCTTACGGAAAGACGGTAGCCATATTGGTGCCCCTAGATACTGTAGCTCCAGCTCTCATACACATGGGACCTTTTCTGGGGTATACTGATCAAAATACCACTATGAAGTTAATATGTAGGTGTGCCTCTGGCATTATATAGAACAAAGATTGTTTTATAGCGACTACTTGTTAATGATAACAAGACTGCGAAGATACCAATACTACGACTTTGCCTACTCCTGGTGATCCCAAAAGCTTAACATGCCAACTAAACGCCAAAAAGATACTCCTGGCACTTCACAAGTGAGTTTCTTCAAGGCTCAATCTACCCCGCCAGCCACAAAGTCGACATCCTCCTCCGCGGTGGCAAACCATAAGCAACTATCGGCTCTCTCAACCCCATTTGATCCCAAATGAAATTCACAGACTGACGACTCCGACATGGGAGACAATGCCCCTCTGACGGTGGGCCTAATGAAACAACTTTTTGCCTCCTTTAAGACAGACATCACGGCGGAATTTAAAACAGCACTGGAAACTTGTCAACAATCAATTGATGATGTCGGGCAAAGAATGGAGCATCTGGAAACTAAATGTGAAGAAATAGTCTGCTCCCATAATACCCTTCTCACCTCACATGATGAGTTGCTAGCTGAAGTTGCATCCTTACGGAATAAAGTGGGGGAACTTGAGGACCGATAAAGACGTAATAACGTCAAAATCAGAGGGATACCAGAGTCGGTGACCAATTCGGAATTAGAAGATTATGTTACGAAAATATTCAAACGGTTACTACCAGAAGCAAGTAGCCAGGACTTACTATTGGACCGTGTTCATCGACTCCCTAAACCCAAAACAGCCCCACAGGATGCAACTAGGGACACTATAATGCGCTTCCATTTCTATCATATCAAAGAAAAAATACTGCGGGCTACGAGATCCAAAGACCTGGCAGCACCGATTCTGGGTTCCCTCCAAATCTTCAGTGACCTCTCGGCTGCCACTATAGCCCTTCGACATACCTTTCTACCAGTAACCAGAGCTCTTCAAAAAGCCAAAATCCAATACAAACTCTCATTACATTGATGATTGGAAAAAGTTTGCTCTACTCCAGTTTGTTTTCTGATTGCTTTGGTATGTAACCTTACCTGAAATTGTTTTATTGGATGTTTGCATGGTCGAATTCTGGGTGATTATGATTGTTTTCTAGTATCCTTGCCATTATTGGAATATTTGCATAGAGATCCTAATTGACCTGGGACACCTACATATACATAGTTACACCAGGTAACTGTGCTGCTTTTGTGTTTAAATGTTTTGTTTTTATGTTGATTGCTAATGTTTCTGCATTGATTCTTCCATAAAACAAACTGTGGTCTAATAAGACCATGTATTGGCCACATAATATATAGTTATACCATTCCATTTCATCTTGTGTGTTGCTCTAATAAACCTCCATGTAACACACAGTTTATTCTTATTTGTTTTTATAATAATAATTTAATTTATATTGCGCTCTTTCTCCAATAGGACTCAAGGCACTTAACAGTAAGGAAGAGACTTCTTTGGAGGAACACCCCTCAGGTTGATCTTGTATCCTTGGAAAACCACATTGAGAACCCAAGGATCCTGGGTGGAGAGAGCCCAAGCGTCCCGGTACAGCAAGAGGCGACCCCCCACTCTGATTCCAAACTGGGGAGTTTCTGGCCCGTTATGCAGAAGGCTTCTCCTCACCCTTGGAAGCCTGCTTTTTTGCAAAGGCACCAAAATAGGACTTGGGAGCTTTTCCTCTCCCAAAAAAAAAACCTTCCTCTGCCAGACTGCCCTCTGGATGAAGCACCCCCTCTAAAGGAGGGACGAAAGGACAAGCGAAAAGCAGCAAACCTAGAAGCTCCCTGTTTGGCTGCTGCTGTGGGAAGAAAGGTACTCTTTCCCCCGTGGCCTGCTTATTGAGGGATTCTAATTCAGAACCAAAAAGCAACTCCCCTTTAAAGGCCAATCCTTCAAGAGACTTCTTGGAATCATTGTCCTTCTGGCCATCACGGAAATGGCCGACACCTTAGAGGCCATCTTGACTCCCTCTTCTCCAGCCTCACAGGTGTATTCAGCCGCCGCCTTTAACTTTTCTGCCAAGGCAAATACTTCTGAATCCGGCTGCAGTAGTGCACACAGGTTATTTGCCCACGCCATAATGGCCTTGGAGACCCAGACAGAAGCAATATTAGGTCTCATAGTAAAACCAACACCTTCAAAAACTTATTTTAAACAACCCTCTAACTTTTTTTTTTTATCATCAATGCTTTTTATTGATTATAAAAGTATAAACGGGGTACAGAACAAAGAGAAGGGAATACAGAGAGAAAAAAAAAAAAAAAAAAGGGAGAATAAGGGGGTTATGGGGGACTGTGGAGGCATCTGGATAACATCCGGCATACACTTGAAAATACACATTTAACTTCTACATCAGTGTCGGGTGGGTCAGCAAAATACATGGAGAACACTTTAGATCTGGTGTGATAATACACATTAGAGGTAGCATTATACATACATATCTTATCAACATAAGAGCAGCGATTTCAAGGGTATAAACTATAAACTGTCAGGGTGAATCAGTGCCATCGTCGGTTTTCTCATTGAGGCTAAATTGGAGGGGGTCACAACTGGTGGACGTAGAGGCATGTTGCTTTCCTTCTCCCTCCGTCATGTATAGATGCCAAGCGTTCCAGCGAACGAGTGGCGATGAGGGGGAATATGAAAATGGCATATATTCTGTTTCCATAAGAAAGTGGAAATTGGTTTTCTGGACAACCTTAATTACAGAAGGGGGATTGGGTTGTTTCCATTGTTGGGCCAGAGCTGCTCGGGCTGCAATGAGTATATGGTTCAGAACATATCTAGCATGTGCGGGGATGGTATCTTTCATTATGTGAAGTAGCGCCAATGCAGGATCAGGGGTGAGGGAGATATGTAACACTGTTTGAATCAGGGAGAATACCTCTATCCAGTATTGTTGTATAGTAGGGCAAGACCAGAAAATATGAAACAAGTGTCCCACTTCCCCACAGTTTCTCCAGCACATTCTGGAGCACGATGGCCAAAAACTGTGTAACCGATCAGGTGTCAAATATAATCTATAAAGCAGTTTAATATGGATCTCAGTGTGGTTGAGACACCTGGACATCGAGTGAGAAGTAAGGAAAATTTTCCTCCATTGGTCGGGGGATATTGTTGTGTTTAGGTCAGATTCCCATTTATTTTGGGCCCTTGATTTAGGGACAACAACAGAGTCTAATAGAGCTTTATACCAGAATGATATATCCCCTGTGGAGTTAGGTAATAGTAATCTGGTGTATATTATTTTGGAGGATGTATCTGAGGGTGTGGATAGTGTGGGGAGTGACTTCCACCAGTGTTGGATCTGGAGGTAATGGAGGAGTTCATGTTGTGGTAGGGAGAATTTTCGTTGGATATCTGCAAAAGGCAAAAGTTGACTGCCCCCCGTGATATCACCTATAGTCTCGGCACCAGATGCAATCCATTTTGTTAAATGTAGATTAGGTATCAGTTTTGCCAGGGATCGCAAAGAGATACCAGCTAAGCCAAGAGCAGGAGAGGACATCCCGGCGGAGAGCCCGTCCCACACTTGTAATGATGCCTGGGTAGATGGTAGGAGGTTAGGGGCTTTTGGTCGGAGGTATTTTGGGATTCTAAACAGGTCAGATACAGGGAGCGGTGTGGTAGCTGATGTTTCAAGGGGAACCCAACATGGTGTATAATCAGAGTTTGTGTAGCGTTTAATTTGAGCTAATAAGCATGCTTTCTGGTACATAGTTAAATCTGGTAGACCTAGGCCTCCTCTATCCTTTGGCAAAGTCAATCTTGAGCGGGCTAGTTTCGGGGGTTTCCCTGCCCAGATATATTTCATCATTGTAGCAGTGCAAGTAGCTAGTTCTTTTTTGGGAAAAACATAAGGGATTGTGCGAAATAAGTACATTAGTTTAGGGAGGAGAGTCATCTTGAAGGAGGCCATTCGACCCATCCAGGAGATGTCAAATGCAAGCCATGAGTTTGTTAAGTTGGAAAGTGTAGTAATGATAGGGGGGAGATTCACTTCAAATACTTTAGAAGTTCTGGCGGGGATATTTAGGCCTAGGTAGCGGATCGAGGTTGTCTGCCAATTGTAAGGGTATCTAGTGCGGAGTGTGTGAAGTGAGTCGGATAGGTTGATAGGTAAGGCATCAGTTTTAGTAGTATTTAACTTGTAGTACGATGCCGCACTATATGTATCTAGTATCGAGTGGAGATATGGAAGTGATGTAATAGGATTCGTGACGAAAAGCAAAACGTCATCTGCAAAGAGGCTGAGCTTGTGGTGGGAGGGGCCAATGGTCAGTCCCGGAAAGTTGGAGTCCTTTCGGATGGTGGCCGCGAGGGGTTCGATGGACAGGACGAAAATCAAAGGGGATAAGGGGCATCCCTGTCGTGTACCGTTGGATATGGGGAATGGATTGGAGAGAAAGCCATTGCTGAGGACCCGGGCCGTAGGGGAGCTATATAGTGCTAATATAGAAGTAAGTATGCGATCCCTGAAACCAAAGCGGAGCAGAACTTCCCGCATATACGACCAATTCAGGCGGTCAAAGGCCTTCTCCGCATCAAGGGATAACAAGAGGAGGTCTTGGTCTGGGGCGAGGGAATCGATCAAATTAAATACTCTGCGGGTGTTGTCTGATGTTTGTCTACCAGGGACAAACCCCGTTTGGTCCGGGTGTACCAGCAGCGGCAAAAATGAGTTTATACGCGTAGCTATCATTTTAGCGTACAATTTAATATCGCTATTAAGTAAGGCTATGGGACGGTAATTATTACAATAGGCTGGGTCTTTTCCAGGTTTGGGCAGGGTTATTATACGTGCCTCTAGAAATTCCTGTGGGAGGGTACCCAGGGATGATATTGTGTTAAACAGCTCTGACAGGTGTGGCGTCAAGGTGTCTCGAAAAACTGAATAAAATTCGTTGATAAAGCCGTCAGGCCCAGGGGCCTTACCTCTAGGGAGGGAGTTGATAGCAGCCGTGATCTCTAGGGGAGTCCATGGGGCATTCAATGTCGATAGCTGGTCAGGGGTCAGAGTGGGTAACTGGATCTTATCGAGGAATGAGGATATGGAGGAGATAGAGGGCTGGACCGTGGAGGGATCAAGGGATAGATTATATAAGTGTGAATAATAGTCGGCGAATTGGTTTGTGATGTCCCGGGGGTTCAATAATTTAGTCTTAGTCGGGGTGATGATATGTTTGATCCGGTTTCTAGTCTGTTTCATTCTTAATTTACGCGCAAGCATTTTGCCAGATTTATTACCAAATAGATAAAATTTTTGGCGGAGCCCATTTAACGCAGATTGGGTCTGGGCCATAAATAATTTTTGCAATTGGCTTCGCGTTTCAGAGATTTGCTTTTTAAGGGTGTTGGAGGGAGATATTCCATTTCTAGATTCAAGGTCTTTGAGTTTGCTTTCTAAATCTTTCTGTCTTTGTATGGATTGCCTCTTGAGGGTGGCCCCTGCCTGAATGGCTGCGCCTCTAGTAACTGCCTTGAAAGCACACCAGTGGTTCAGTTGGGATGTATCTAGCGGTGAGTTGGTGGAGAAATATGACTCTACAGCATCTGAGATGATTTTCTTTGTCATTGGGTCTTTCAGGAGGTGTTGCGATAAGCGCCATGGGCGGGCCGGGGTATGAGGTGTATTAGATCTCCACTTCCACATCACTGGCGCATGGTCAGACCACGTGATTGGGAGTATATCTATATCCGTGGTTTGTTGCAAGGTCCATTTATCGCATAGAATCATGTCGATTCTGGAGTATGAATTGTGGACAGGGGAGTAGAATGTATATTCACGACTAGAAGGGTTTTGATTTCTCCAGATATCGTATAAGTCAAATTCTGTCAGCAGGTTTCGAAATGCCAATGAGGGGCCGGGTGGGGGTGTGGATTTATGAGGGATGGTTTTAGTTGATTTGTCAAGTTTAGGGTCTAACACTAGATTGAAATCTCCCAACACTACTAGGGAGCCTTTAGAAGATTTACGGATTAGGAGACATAATTTGCGCAGAAACGGTATCTGATTGGTGTTTGGGGAATACACACAAACTAAAGTAACTAGTTTGTCGTCCAATAGTCCAGTCAAAATTATGTATCTCCCATTTTTATCTGCAATACAAGATTGGGGCACAAAGGTAACGTCCTTACTAAATAAAATTGCAACCCCGTTGCGTTTGAATGGACCATTGGCAAAGTAACCCACCGGGAACCTGTGATCTTTAAGCAGGGGGGGTTTTAAGGAGGTGAAATGGGTTTCTTGCAGAGCCACTATATGGGCTCCTTGTTTGTGGAAATACGACAGGGCCATTTTGCGCTTGTTGGGGGAATTCAAACCCTTTACATTTAGAGTAAGAACTTTAGGCATTAGTAATCAGTAGTGAAGTATGATGCATAAGAGGGTCTCTATCAATAAGTGTTTCTATACAAAGCTGACCGATGACCAGTGTATGAGAATATAAAATGCAATATCCAGATGACGTAGCGGGAAACTGAACTGAACTAGGGAGTGGGAGTGGGGGGTGAGGGGAGAGGGAAAATAACAAACACAAGGGAATAGAAAAACAAATGGGTCCTGTATATCGGACCCGCATGACTACTGCAGGGAAAGGGAAAAAATATGCAGTAGTATGAGAAAAAGTGGGGGCGTACCTAAGCGGTCCAACACCGCCACCCGTGAATTCTAAACAAATGCGTTGTATACGCATGAAACCTACAAAGGGTAAAACTGAACAGGGTACAAATATTTGAGTATGAAAGGTTGGGAACAAGCAACCGAAGTATCAATACAGAACGCTAAGTATTCTGTAGTCTGGACCACGTGGTCGGCACTACGTGAATTTGGTAATGGGACAACATTCCTGGTAACTTCTTTTAGACTTAAAGGCACTGTATCGTTTGAAAACATATATTATCATAACTACTAGTACCCACTACAGTAGTGGGAACCCAGTGTCTTGGAAGTCATAGTTACCAATATCATGGGCCAGGTGGGAGGGAAGTCCATCAGGCCTTCAAGTAGTCACCCACTCATTGCTGGGGGTTGACTTGGGCTTTGGGTCTGAAGGCCGCTTAACCGAAATGTCCCAGTCCAGTAGTAGCTTGACCCCAGCGTCCAAAGATGAAATGGTATATGAGGAATCCTCGTAGGAGACGATGAGCTTCACTGGGAATCCCCAGCGATATGGGATCTCATGGGCTCTGAGTGCTGTTGTGATAGGTGCAAACGCTCTTCTTTTGGCTATCGTCACAGCTGAGAAATCCTGGAAAATTTGTATGCCTCCCATGTTTTCAGCGGCTTTCGGCTCTCTTGCAGCTCGTAGGATGCGTTCTTTAGTAGTGTAAAAGTGAACTCGCAGGAGGGTGTCCCTTGGGAGCGCCGAGGATACGGTGCGAGGTCTCGGGAGCCGATGAATGCGATCTATCAGAAGATCTCTATCTTCTGTGTTGGGCAGAAGCCTGCGGAACAGAGTGAGGGCATAGGAATCCAGCTCTGAGTTGGAGACGGATTCTGGGATTCCCCTGATCTTAATGTTGTTCCTGCGAGACCTGTCCTCCATGTCTGCAAGTTTAGATCTGAGCGCGTCTAGGTCAGCTTGTTGGCTGTCGAATGATGATATTAAGTCGTTGTGGGATGTGACTAGTTCTTCCATTTTCCGCTCCAGATGGTCGGTGCGATCTCCGATTGCGACAAGTTCTGTCTTTACCTCACGGATGGTGGTTGTTAGGTCTTTGGTCAATTCAGATTTGAGGGATGCCAGGATCTGACACATTGACTTGACCGTGAGTGGGGCGTCGGAGTTACAATCTATTCCCGTCACCTGGAGCGGTGGTGGAGAGCTTGGTCCTGGAGTGTCGCCAGGCGTGGCGCGGTCCAGCCGGCCAGCCGGAGAGGCGGTGTGTTGTAGTGGTTTCTTAGAGGGGAGTGAAACCCTAGACGGCCCGGTCTCTTTGGCTTTCTTAGAAGGCATCGCCGAAGGTGTGGAAGTCACGCTGTTAAGGCGGGGTCGTTCTTCAGAGGACTTTAGAGGCCGAGACCTATTATACAAGGTTGCATGCAGGTAACAGATACGGGTGGCGGTATCTAGAAGCACATAGTTACATCAGTACCGATCTGGCGGGTTGGGGGTGAGTAGTCAGAGAGATGGGGAAATCTCTTGTTTCAGGAGTAGTGGAGGGTATCAGGGGTCTAGTGGTAGTAGCCTGGGGTCCAAATCACAAATAGCTCTGTAGGTCTTGGTGTGATAACAGAGGAACTTTGTGGATATATTGGGATTTCATCCACCAAAAAGATGGCCGCCGCTGTAGTGGGGACAGGTTTGATGCCTGTAGCTTATTAATTCACTGTAGGGGTAGTAGAATGAGGCAGTAGGTAGCAGGGGTCAGGATACAGTAGTGATGAGGGTTTGATGTAAATAGGGGTGTATAAGAAGCCCCAGATGTGTAGAGACTGTATTTGTAGGCTCAAGCAGGCAGGCTGGATCCAAGATGGCCGCCGCTAGGGAGAGCAGCGTCCTGGAGGTGAGGGTATTATAGGCTTATGGGGGGCAGGATGGGTGCACAGCTCACCTTTTGAGGCTGGTGGTGTGCGTTCCAGCGGTCGCGGCGGTCTTCGCGCGTCCGCGATTCGGGTCTGGAGCTCGTCTCCCGGGCAGGCTCATAAATTTAGGCCGCGGCTCCGTCTATAGCCTAGGCCGCAACCCGCAGGACGCGATTCCACACGTCCCCGGCTCTGCGGCTTGCACACACTCGGTGCGGGTGGGCTGTGGGGAGAGATGGGGCACTTATATGGTGCACTTTAGTGTTTGGCACCAGTATTTTGGGCTAATTAGCAGGAGCTATTATTAGAAGCGTCTAGCTCCGTTCCCCGCCAGGCCACGCCCCCCAACCCTCTAACTTTTTATCCACAGGGTCCTTGAATGCAGCACCCCATTGCACAGGCAAAGCAGTTGCTTTAGACAGCCTAGCGACCAGGGCATCTGCCAGTGGGACTTTTCCCCTCAGTTTTACATGCTCTTCTGGCATGGGGTACAGGCTCAAAAACCTTTTGGGCATAAGGAGTCTCTTATCAGGCATTTTCCACATCCCTCCCAGCAATTCTTGCATGCCTTTATCTGAAGGAAAAGTGACTGCGTCTCTGCGCTGTCTCTTAAACACTCCCTGTTGGGGAGCCTTATCCACCTCTGATAAATTTAATGCCTGCTTAACAGCCAACATTAAACCATCAACACCAGGGACAGAAGCTTCAGTCTCTTCCCTCTGTTCCCATGACATGTCTTCCACACACTCTCCTTCCTTCTCAGAGTCTATATTAGCGAGAGGTGGAGTGGATAAAGGCTGTCTGGGAGAAACCTCAGACTCAATTAAACTGCTCAATAAAAGCATTAATCTTGTGCACACTTTGAGCAGTGTCCTGCATTTCCTGTATAAATGCAGGGTCCCCCTGAGGGGCTATAGAGCCAACCGAAGGTTGTGAGGATGACAATGGCCTGGGAGATCTAGCCAACTCATCTCTCTGTTTGTTTAAAGTCTGTACTAAGGCCGACACAGACCTTTCCAGAGCAGCTGCCCACGCAGGCTCAGGTTGCTCAGCCCTCTGGGCTTGCGCCCCACTGGGGACAGATTCACGTGCAGGACATATATCCCCATAATCCATCTGTTCAGGAGTTAACTTGCAGTTGATTAACATGGCAGATGCTCCTTCCCCAAGCACAGCAGTATTACACCTTTCTGTCATGATTTATTACAGTGCACAGTGTGGGAAGAAAGGGCGCCAGGGCAGAGTGAAGGAAGAGACCAAAGTCCCTGCTACAGCAGGGAGGAAGGCTCTTTTGCTGCCTTTTCCCCCTGTGAGCCGCTCCTACTGAGTGTTTCTTTTGGTGTCCTGTGTCTCCCCTCCAAAGGGGACCATTTGGAATTGCCCAGCTGCGCTGAGCTCCTGTAACAGACTGCAATCTCCTGAGAGTTCAGCCTGTTAATATTGTTTTCTGAAATTCTCGGTAGCAAACTTTGCACCTAGGGGTGCCGTGACAAATATTGTGGGCACCTACAACGAACTGGGGAATGCTGGGATGCAGAAAGGAGGAGCCTGCCTCTCTGAAAGCTTTAGCATAGGTGCCTGGCTCCTTTGGACCCTCCTACATCCCATGGATGAGCTGTGTCACCAGGATGGATGAAAGAGAAATGGAGTTATGGTCTCTGTTAAATTGTAGCAATTGACAATTACATGTCCTTGCCAGAAGCCCATGATCCTTTGCTATGAAAATGATGTGGCGCATTCATCTTCTTTTTTTGCAATTTAAGTTCTTATATAATTCCGTGCTTGTTTCTATATTCAGAAGACATAGATTTGATTATTTTGCCTGTCAAAAACAGTTTTTGTGATTTCTAATATGTGGGACAGGAAGTGATGTTAGATTGTTTGGCCAAATGTGGCCTCCATCTTAGCTAACTAGTCAGCGATGAATATGCTCAATTCGCTCCATATCTTTATCCCCACAATGAAGTTTTCCTGAAGAGACAAAGCTCTATTGGACTGATACTGTACCTGGCTGTCCTCCATTCACAAATAAGTGGCTATATTTTTAGATTTTTACATGTGTCTACTTACAATTTATTTCTCACTTCCAAATAAAGCTGTAATTTTATGCCAAAAATACTCAGTGTGTAGGAACATTTTTCTTGGGACTGACCTGATCCTATATTTGGTTTACCATATAGGTAGCTTTTTTGCCCTACTTGCAGTGAAACTCACTCAAATGTTGGTCATATTGCAGAAGACCTGAACATTTACATAAATTGTGGATCTGTTCATCATATGTTGCACTGTACCCTGGAAAGTGTTAAATAAAACACACTGTCAGCAGCTCCTAAATCAATTATTGTGAATTTTGTATGTGTTTACAAACACTTTATTGTTTGATAGCTGCCGCTCATAAAAAAATTGAGGTGTATCACTTTAGACTCCCGTTGTTTATATTTCTCGGTTTCTTGGTACTTTCCTGTGCTGGACACATACTTGTGCCTTGTTTCTATCTTACTTTGGGCAGCTTCTCCACTTTATCTCTCCCTCTGAGGTTTAATATGTCTGCCACTCATTCTGCCCCCATTTCTTCAGAATTGATGTAAACATCTACATGGGCTAGACAGATATTGAAGAACATCTTTTTATAAAAGGTAAAGCTAAACTTAATATTCTCAAAGTTTATTACTTTGGTGTAACAAAACTGGGCAATTTATTATCCAAGTCATGGGCCCAAGGACGTTGATTACTGCAATTACAAATCCCAAGATGAACATTCTAGATGCTAGCTACCCAAAATAATGAAGCACTTTTATTATTGTGACTCTGACCTCTATAGTACTCTACCTTGACCTCTATAGTACTCTTACTTGGTTTCAAACACAAAAGTAATTGAACAATTAGGGAACAGTGATCACAATATGGTTTCACTGGAAATCAACTTCAGTAAATTACATCAAAAAGGATCTGCAAAAATACTAAACTTCAGAAAAGCGAACTTTGAATTATTCAGGGAAGCCCTAACAGGAATTGGGTGGGAAACGGTTATGGAGGGAAAAAATGCAGAGGAAATGTGGGATACTCTAAAAAAGATGCTTGATTCACTAACATTTGAATACATTCCTAAAGTAACTAAAGGTAAATTCAACAAAAAAAAGCCACCATGGTTGGACAAAGAAGTAAGGTCAGCTATCAACAATAAAACCAGAGCCTTTAAATTCTATAAAAATAACTTGAATGAGGAGGCGTTCACAAAATACAAAGAATCAAACAAAACTTGTAAAGGGGTAATCAAAGCAGCTAAAATATTATATGAAGAGTGCATAGCCACTGAAAGCAAAACCAACCCAAAGAAGTTTTTTAAATACATAAATAGTAAACGTTTAATTAAGGAAAACATAGGCCCACTAACTGATACTAGTGGAAAAAGAGTTACTGAAGACAAGGGAAAAGCAAAACTGTTAAATGAGTTCTTCTCATCAGTATTTATTAAGGGAGAGCAGACTGTGGAACGAACATTTACCACAAACGGGACAAATAAGCCAGATCTCATTGTGGATTTCACGTTGAAGGAAATAATACTGAGGCTAAGCAAACTCAAAACAAATAAATCACCAGGGCCAGATGGGATTCATCTGAGGGTATTAATGGAATTAAGGGATGAACTAGCTACCCCCCTACATTATATCTTTAGCAAGTCACTATCGTCAGGTATAGTACCAAAAGATTGGAGAATAGCAGAGGTAGTGCCAATATTCAAAAAAGGAAAAAAGGAAGATCCCGCTAATTACAGACCCGTTAGTTTAACATCAATTGTGGGTAAACTATTTGAAGGATTTTTAAGGGATGGTATCCAGGAATATTTAGATCATCACCGTCTACTCAATACTAACCAACATGGGTTCGTGAAAAATCGTTCATGCCAAACTAATCTACTAGGGTTCTATGAAGAGGTTAGCAAAAACCTTGATAATGGAAATGCTGTAGATGTGATTTTCCTAGATTTCGCTAAAGCATTTGATACTGTCCCACACAAGAGATTGATTAATAAAATGGAGAAACTAGGATTGGGTGAAAATATCTGCAGATGGGTAGGGAATTGGCTATGTAATAGAGAACAAAGAGTGGTTGTGAATGGTGCCGTATCCGATATGATACCGGTACTAAGTGGAGTGCCCCAGGGTTCGGTTTTGGGGCCCATTTTGTTTAACATTTTTATTAACGATATTGGGGTAGGGTTACTCAGCAATGTATCCATCTTTGCGGACGATACAAAACTTAGCAAAGTCATCAAATCATCAGAAGATGTCACCATGCTTCAAAATGATCTTGCAATTCTAGATGAGTGGGCAAAAAAATGGAAGATGAGGTTCAATGTAGATAAATGTAAGGTTATGCACCTTGGGAGACACAACCAGTGTGCAAGTTACAACCTTAGCGGAGAGGAACTGGGTAATTTCATACTTGAAAAGGATCTAGGAGTCCAAATAGACAGCAAACTAGGATGTAGTGCCCATTGTAATGTAGCTACAAAAAAGGCCAACAAAATTCTGGCATGTATTAAGAGGGTAATGGAAACTAGGGACTCAAGGGTAATTATGCCACTATATAAAGCATTGGTGAGACCTCACCTAGAGTACGGAGTACAGTTCTGGGCCAAACACTATAAAAAGGACATCATAGAATTAGAAAAAGTCCAAAGGCGAGCAACAAAGCTTATAAGGGGAATGGAGAATTTAAGCTACGGGGAGAGATTAAGCAATTTGGGACTATTTACATTAGAAAAGAGACGTTTAAGGGGGGACATGCTCAACATGTACAAGTATATCAAGGGCCAATATAAGGAACTGTCACACACCCTCTTTTCTACTAGAAAGGAATCTAGGACGCGAGGGCATGAGTATAGATTAGAAGAAAAAAATTTTTATTCAGCAAGTAGAAAGAATTTCTTTACGGTCAGAACAGTCAAACTCTGGAACTCTCTTCCCAGAGAGGTGGTAACGGCTGGCTCATTAAATGCGTTCAAGGCAAAGTTGGACAAACATTTACTGGAGAAAAACATCCATGGGTACAAATAAGAAATATAATTTGTCTGTAAAATACCAGAACCTACCAAATCAGCAATGGGTATCTATACCAGGTTAAACTAGATGGACGCAAGTCTTTTTTCAGCCTTACCTACTATGTAACCTACTATGTAACTATGTAACCTTTTAAACCAGGGTTCCATGACCATTTCTTGCAAGGAACTGACCTAACCCTCACCTTTCACTTGAGTGCAAAGGGAACTCTTCTACCAAGACATCAGCACTCCTACTAAATTGAACAGATCCATCTCCAAACTTAAACTGCATTAAACTCCTGATCGTGATGGATTATCTAATGGATTACCCAAATTTATTGCAACACCTCATCGACATTTTCCATAATAATGCATAATTTTGAAATGTAATAAATTATGTTATTGCCTAATTCATAAGCCCAAAGGCTATTGTTACAGTCTTATGTAATAAAAGGTGAATGATGCTCCTCGTGGGATAATTCAGATGTTTTGCGTACCAGCAGCCACTAGATGGAGCTTGATGGAGCAATTCAAGCATCTAGTTGGGGGGTGCATAGCTGCTGGCCCTGACATCACTATTATGATCTGTCATTTTGACATGCTGGTTTAAACTGCTTGTAAAAATGATGGTGGATAATCTTTTAATCAGTGTGAAAAACAAGACTTTACAGATGCCTTCTACTGCCACGAATGACACAAATTATCTTGAGTTTGGATACTGCTAAAACATTTTCAAGCTGTCTCTTGGTCCCATTGGTTTTAAATTTTACAGATTCAACATTTTTAAATTCAATTTAGTATTTTTATTGCAATCAACAAACGATGCTGCATAAACCGGACTAGTATGCCCCCCTGTCGCCATTTTTACTAACCCTTTCATCTATATACACTACTGTGATATTTTTCAGGGTATCAACAGTGAGTAAAGAAATCCAATTATTTTGTCTTTGCTGTTTTGCATCAAACCCATTCGTTTCACGTGACCATACTTTTACTATGTTTAACCATTTTGTTGCTTTGTTTGGGTAATTATTTTCCATATGTCAATGCTGTATTTTTAACTTGGACCACATTATAGTACTTGGGACTTCATTATCAAGCAATCCAACATTTCTTTGTGACTTATGGCTGACAGATTTTCTCATTGAAGTGAAACTTCAATGGTCTCATATCTGTTACATGCAGTACTTTAAAAGGTATAAACATAGTGTAGTTCATCATCATGGAATGGGCAACAGTGAACTGCCTGCAATAATCCACATAAAGCAGTTACAAATCTATATACTGGCCATTCACACACATACTCTACCTTGAGAGGTAACCACCACACAGTGTTGGACTGGGGCATGAATGGCTTATATATGGGTCCTTGTTTAGGGTTGTGGCCAGGGGTGCCGAGAGAGGGGGGGAGCAGGTACAATTTACCCGGGCCTGGGCCTGTCAGGGGGGCCCTGGTCTGGATACACAGGGTTTTTTCTATTTGGTGGCAAGTACCCCCAACATGACCCATTCCATTATGTACAAAATGCTCTGTTCCTGGACTTCCCTGCCAGTGGTAGTTACAGAGTTTGGACTCCAGCACAGTCCAAAATTCGAAGAGGGGCAGTCACATCAACTGCCAGTGAGTCCAGGACAGTGATGCTTGGGGTGGCAGTATATATGACCCCCCCTTTTTGAATATTGGACAGTGCTGCAGGGTCACATCTGTAACTGCCACTGGCAGGGAAGTCCAGGAACAGAGCATTTTGTAACTAATGGAATGGGCCATGTTGGAGGGTATGTGTAAATCCTTTGCAAAGAGCATGTAACCCCTGGCAGAGCATGTTAACCCCTGGCAGAGCATGTAAATCAGGGCAGATAGGTTAATCCCTGGCAGAGAATGTTAACCCCTGGCAGAGCATGTTAACCCCTTAATATGCAATGAGCATTACGGTGTGTGGCATAACATGTAATGAGCATTATAGCATGTGGTATAATATGTAATGGGTGTGTGACATGTGTAATAGGCATTACAGTGTAAACTGATGTACGTGTATCCACCTTGGAAGCAGTGGCGTAACAACAGGTCCGTAGAGTGTGTACGGGAGCTCCGTCAGTGGGGGCCCCAGGAAGTTGTTGTACTGGGGCCCAGGATTTCTCTTGGCGGCCCTGGTTGTGGCTGATCTCTAGAGGGGTTTGACCAGCTGCCACAAAGGTTCGCCTAATCATTAGAGTCTGGGTCTTTGATAAATATGATATTCTGTATAGTAAACACTGCCCATGCAGATAGATTAATAATGGCAATGCACTGTAGAAAATAAATAATAGTCCCTAAAGAAAGTGGGACCACAGGCAGAGGGGCCCATGGGTGCTGTTTCCCTGTACCTCTGTGGGTCATGCCCTCATATCAGTTGCACAGATACAGGGTAGCCTATTATGCGCATACCACCGCCACGAACTGAGCAGTTTATGATATACTATTCAGGGTTTGGGTGTGTATTGTGTTATACTCACAGGTGATTCTAGGTGCAACTTCCAGTGGGGGCCAGGGATGGTCGCATACATGTGCAGCTCCAATCTCCCATCCACGGAGCTCCACCATCTCTGGCCTCCGGAGTAGAATAATGACGGCGGAGGAGGTGAGCGGAGTGGAGGAGGTTGGAAGAAGCTAGCTCTGAGTGTACCCTGGTGCAGGACGCAGCGACACCTGGCTGGAGGTGCACCATCGGCCCTGAGGAGGAAAGATTACTAGGTACGTCCCAGCCGGTAGGACATCCGGGTGCGTTGGCACAAACCGCCTGCAGCTTCCTAGTATACGCAAGTATACCTGGTCAATAAAGCTGATTCTGATATACTGTAATACCCCTTTTACACCAAGGAATAACCCAGGTTGGACCCAGGTCCGACCCAGGTCAGCCTTGGTGTAAAAGGGGCCAACCCAGGTCCAGTAACACTGGTCTCCTACCCAGGTCCTGACCAGGGTTGAACACTGGTTGGACCTGGGTCGTGGGAGGTGTAAATGGACCCCAGGTTGGGACATCCGGGTAGTGCTGAAAGGATACCAGAAGTGCTGGACGCCTTTCCACAGTGCTCTGCAGTGGCAAAAGACAGCAGCCAGGAAGGATACGGGCAGTGCACACAGAAATCATAATTGGATGCAGTATCATTTTTGGGGGGGGGGCTGGGGGGAGCACATGGGAGATTCGGTCTGCTGCTGCAGGGGAAGGGGCTGGGGAGAGCACATGGGTGATGCTGCACTTTTGTACCGCTATGTATGCTTGAGCACTGAATAAAACTTTTTGAAAAATATTTTACAAAATAAACATTATTTTTCAATGCTAAATTGTCATGTCTTTTCATTTTTATTTTAAATCATTGAGGGTAGGTTGGATGGCAGTTTATCAGTCCTAAAATGGACATTTTTAATATCATCCATAGGGAAAAGCAGGGCTAACCCAGGTTCAGTGTAAATGGCGCAGACCTGGGTCCGACCTGGGTCACAGTGCTGTGTAAATGGGGTATGAAGCTGGGTCCAACCCTGGCAACTCCCGTGTTCAAAGACCAGGGTCCGACCAGGGATTTTGGTGTAAAAGGGGTATAAGTAACCAGGAGAAATCTTGTTTGAAAATGATTGTAAAGATAGGGATCCCTGGGGCAGATGTATTAAGCCTTAACAAGAGATAAATGCAAGGGTGATAAAGAGAGATAAACATCCAGCCAATCAGCTCCTTACTGACTTTTTTCAAACACAGCCTGTAACATGGCAGTTAGCAGGTGATATGCTGAAAGTTTATCTCTCTTTATCACCCTTGTATTTATCTCTTGTTAAGGCTTAATAAATCTGCCCCATTGATCTTTATAACCAGTGCAGGAGGAAAATGGCACTGTTGAATCCTTTTAAATACATCTCTTTTCATAAACATAACTACTTGGATAAGCTGTAATCAGAGAGATTGAACATATTTGCATACCCTCTTTTTTCAATGACACAATTTGTATCATTGTAGCCCTGTCGCTGCTTTACAATGGGAATAATCTGCCACTGACTAGCGGTGAAAGTGAACACGCGTGTACATGCCCCTCCTGCATGGGGCAGTAGGAAAGTCTGTTTATATGAGGTTGCTAGACTCTACGCAGGGAAATATTTCATACAGTGTGGTAACTATCGGAAGAGGCATAATGTTCCAGAGAATACTACAATATACCAGGGTTGCCGACTTTAAAAAAATCCTCTCCGGGAGAAGCCCGGAGAGGAATCTCGCATTACGAGTTTTGGGGGTGGGGCTTAACTGTGACGTCATTAAGCCCCGCCCCCATTACATCAAATAGCAGAAAAAACTGCTATCCATGGAGGGGGCGGGGCTAAAATGTCACGATTTACCGTTTTAGCTCCGCCCCCTCCCCTGAGACCCGTGGATTGCGGCATATAAATGCCGCGATCGGGGGGCTCAGTGGGGGTCCCCCTGATTCCGGGAGGGTTGCCCACCCTTCCGGGGGCCGGGAGGAAGGACACGATTTTCGGGAGACTCCCGCAAATTCCGGGAGGGTCGGCAACCCTGCAATATACAAATAGGATTTTATACTGCTAGAATATTTAATGCAACAGTTCCTTTATTTGCATGTTCTTTCCCCAACCCACAATCTAGCTCTGATGAACCTATCATTTGAACCCACCTCCTAGCAAAACTAGAGACCTATTATGCAAAACAATTAAGTGGCAAATCGTGTATTTTGGGTCTGGCTATAGATGAATGACTGAGTCACAAACTCGCTCCTGTGAAGCGGCTAACTTCAGAATCTGTTTTTCATGCTAGGCATTAGGTGAGCACATTTCATGGATATAAATTTGCATGTCCTTTCTTAAAGCCCCCATACACTAGCCGATTTTGGTCCGATTTCGGCCAGATCAGTCGGATCTGGCCGAAATCGGACCAAAATCGTCTAGTTTTGATGTCCCCTCAGATCCGATGCGCGGTCCCGTGCGCATCGGATCTGCGTCGGGTGGTCGGACCTGCTGCACGTCCGACCACCCGACTTGGGACCTAGTGGGGCGGCGCGGCGGTGGAGGGAGCAGGGGGGGCTGGGGACGCTGCAGGGGACACAGGCGGCATAGAGCCGGGCAGGGGGAGCCGGCCGGGAGCTGTCAGTAATGAATAAAAAAAAAAGCCCATACAATGAATGGGCGGCCTGTGATTGGCTGAGCGCTCTCTCAGCCAGTCAGCAATTGGCTGAGAGAGCGCTCAGCAGCCAATCACAGGCTGCCCATTCATTGTATGGGCTTTTTTTTTTTATTCATTACTGACAGCTCCCGGCCGGCTCCCCCTGCCCGGCTCTATGCCGCCTGTGTCCCCCGCAGCGTCCCCAGCCCCCCTGCTCCCACCAGCAGCCCTGCTCGGTAGCCCCCCCCCTGCTCCCCGTGTTTTTTACATGTGATAAATCGAGACGATTTATCACATGTAAAAAATGGCACATCAAGTGCCAATCTAATCAAGCTCCCCCGGGGAGCAGCAGGGGAAGCTCAGGGGAAGTCGGGGGCGACTTGTCCTAAGGACAAGTCGCCCAAGTGTATGGGGGCCTTTACAGATTATAAGTACACAGGCTCAAAATGTACAAAAGAAAAAAATCAGGTGATTGCACATGATTCTCATCTTTTATTTAATGCATCAAGAGTTCAGTGTCTAAAAAATTTGACAATGACGAGTGTTGAGGAACATTTTAAGGTTTTTTTTCAGGAAAAAGGTATATACTGCTTTTAGTTATGTATACATTTATTATACATTTATTTAGCATGATAATTTTTATTCTGTTTATTTAAATGTAAAAAATTTCCTGAAGTGGTGTGCCACATTTAATTATGTATATGTTATGTATGATTACAGTACTTTAGTTAAGCAAAGATAGGTTGGTCATCAGTTGCCAGCTGCAAACCATCTCTTTCCTATTGCCGACTGGGGTCTGTAACACGTCCAATAAGGATGGGAACTTTGTTTTTATTACTGGCTAGAATGAAGAGGAATGGCTTTCGAACAGCAAAGACTGAGACAGTGCGGGCTACGGATATAGAAGTAGCCGCTGCTGCCTTCACACCTTCTTCTTTGACTTCCAGAATAGCACGGTGACGGACATCGCTTACAACAAGTTCAGTGCTGTTTGACAAAGCACATAAATTTGGGTATTCAAACAGACCAAAGAGACCTGTAGAGCATAGAAATCAGAAAAATTAGGGTAGATTCTGATTTAATCACAGACAAATGGTCAAGATGCACTAAGCTTCAAAAAATGATAAAGTGGAGAGTGATAAACAACCAGCCAATCATCTCTTGTCATTTTTCAAACCCAGCTTGTGACATGGCAGTTAGGAGCTGATTGGCTGGTTGTTTTTGAAGTAATAGATGGTAGGTAGGAAGCGCTCAAGTTCCAGTATGTGTGCGTCCTACTGATATGACTATATGGAGGTCTAATTGGAATGTGTAGGGAGCTGCGGTATATCGGGTGGGTCCTGACCACCCTATGTAGTACAGTATAGAAAAAAGATAGAACATACTGCGCTCTCCTGTGAGGCACTTGTGGTTTGTGTGAGACTAGCAGTCTAGAGACAAGTTAATGAATGAATAAATGAAGATAGAGAGATGGTGTAAAAGAACAAGGGAATTTATTATTTGTCACAATAAAGTAAAATAATGTGGCAGTGGGAGAATGTATGGAGTCCTGATTAAACAGGAATAGGCCAGTGGGGTATCACTCCACGAGGCCTATTGTTGAGGTATAAGTCTGACCTATGTAGGTCCCTTTATAACCATAGGTCCCTTATAGGAATCTATGTCACTGCGTGGGTGACTGCAGCGATCTGTAGTGGGCAAAGGGGTCGGGGAATGGACTCCTGCAATGTTATATAGTTAATAACCACAACAGGGTGAGGTAAAAAGGTGATTGAATCCTGTGGATCTCTGTAATAGTCACTTATTGCAGAACTGTACAGGATGAATGAATGTCCAGTAGCATGTTCTGTAACAAATGTTGCCAGCGTGGAGGGCAGTAAGCGGCGTCCCGCTATGTACTCTTACCGGATGAAGTTCAGGTGCTGCCATTGTGATGTTGCTGCTTGGTGCACGGGTGAACACACAGCCGTATGCTGTCACCCGGCTCCACAGTCTCTGTCTGCCGTGACTTCCGGGTTCCGCTCTTGCGAGATCGCGGCTCCCTTGGTCAGGCTTACGGTGTGCTGCGGGCTCTGACTCCCGGCTGGAAGGAGGCTGCGGCAGAGGGGGGTGATGATGGGAGGTGTGTTGCTGACGTACTGGATCTGGATTAGGTGTCCCAACGCGTTTCAGCCACTAGGGCCTTTGTCAAGGAATACTGATGGTCTGTGGCGAGCAGTATTTATTGGTTTGTGGGCTGGGCGGTAATTGATGATAATTATAGCATGCTTGCTTGATTGACATTGGTGGGGAAGCTTTGTGCCAAAGCAGAGCTTTTCATGTTGTGCGCATGATTAGTTAATTAGGAAAGTGATATGTGTGAACTTGATGGTTATGAATAATCATCAGTTCTAATACATGATGTTTTTGTATTAATGATCCAATTAAGGACACAAACCAATAAGGGCACAAACCAATAAATACTGCTCGCCACAGACCATCCAGTATTCCTTGACTGCTCGCCACAGACCATCAGTATTCCTTGACAAAGGCCCTAGTGGCTGAAACGCGTTGGGACACCTATTCCACATCCAGGGCGTCAGCAACACACCTCCCATCATCCCCCCCCCCCCCTCTGCTGCAGCCTCCTCCCAGCCGGGAGTCAAAGCCCGCAGCACACCGTAAGCCTGACCAAGGGAGCCGCGATCTCGCAAGAGCGGAACCCGGAAGTCACGGCAGACAGAGACTGTGGAGCCGGGTGACAGCGCATGGCTGTGTGTTCACCTGTGCACCAAGCAGCACCATCACAGCGGCAGCACCTGAACTTCATCCGGTAAGAGTACATAGCGGGACGTCGCTCACTGCCCTCCACGCTGGCAACATTTGTTACAGAACATGCTACTGGACATTCATTCATTCCTGTACACAGGATTCAATCACCTTTTTACCTCACCCTGTTGTGGTTATTAACTATATAACATTGCAGGAGTCCATTCCCTGACCCCTTTGCCCACTACAGACCGCGGCCGGTCACCCACGCAGTGACATAGGTTCCTATAAGGGACCTATGGTTATAAAGGGACCTACATAGGTCAGACTTATACCTCAACAATAGGCCTCGTGAAGTGATACCCCGCTGGCCTATTTCTGTTTAATCAGGACTCCATACATTCTCCCACTGCCACATTATTTTACTTTATTGTGACAAATAGTAAATTCCCTTGTACTTTTACACCATCTCTCTATCTTCATTTATTCATTCATTAACTTGTCTCTAGACTGCTAGTCTCACACACACCACAAGTAACTCACAGGTGAGCGCAGTATATTCCATCTTTTTTCTGGTTGTTTTTGAAGCCAAGTGCATCTAAACCTCTAGTAGTGATGGTCAAACAAGTTTTGGTATTTTTAAAAGGACATGCACAGTTTATCAAACCAAGCAGTTCAGTTACGGGGACTGATAATTTTGTGGCTGAAGTGCTTGGCTTGTTCGAGTTCCCAAAAAACAAGCTACAAATGGGACTAAGACCACTAATCTAACAACTCTATAGGGCTAAAATGTCATCATCGCTACTATCCTCAGATAGTTATGGTAGAAGAGTCACTAATTTTGGGCAATCCATTTAGACCTGAACAGATATCATAATGTTGTGCATCACCACAGGGTCTCTTGGGAAAGCTGAGGTTTTTTTTCCATGGCAGCAGCAATTGCAGGAGAAACGTCACTTTAGTTGCCAACTTGCTTGGAATTGTACATATTTTTGTCCTTGAAAAATCAACTTGAATCTTTCAGGTGGTGGATCTTATTAGCTCTCTCTATTAATTATTTTTGTTTCTATTGTATTGGGCTCCCACTAACAGAGGAGATCTATAGAGTAGCTGCTCACTTTGTGGTGCACTTGGTGTCATTGTGTATCATATATATATAATACGCTGTGTCCTTGTAAATTGCCCCGGTGCCTTCCACATACGCTGACAGCGTGTATATATGAACATAAAAGAAGCGGCACTCGGAGATGTGGGTAAAGGTGAAAAACCAACTGGTAGTTTAATATAACACCTCTAATTGATGGCCTTTATTATTTATATAAAACATTGGTGCTTATCCTGGTTTGTTTTTAGGGGCCGGACTACCCAGCCTGCTTTGCAGCCGCCGCTGCCGATTTAGAGTCATGGAGGGGGGGATCATGTTATGGGCAGTGATCCCCCACTCCTCTACTACACCACCAACATTATGGGGACATATTTGAACTTAGAAAAGCGCCACAAACTGCCGGGGAACCGGACTGACAGCCGCAAAGCAGGCTGGGTAGTTCGGCCCCTAAAAGCAAACCAGGATAAGCACCAAAGTTTTATATAAATAATAAAGGCCATTAATTAGAGGTCAAAATAAGAATAGAGATAGAAATAGAGATAAGGTGTAAATACTAATATTTTCAGTTATTAATAACCCTAGGTTAAGAACCTTTCACTGGCATACACCTCCAAAAGGGTAAGTCATCCTGTTGTAGTTTGTATATCTAATGTGCTAAACTTTGCTTTTGTTAGAACATGCTCTTAAGGAATCATTTCTTTATAAATACATGTGTGGTTCCTCTTTTTGTGAAACATTTAATATATGACAAATATTTGTAAAAAGTTAAATACTTTGACATAGAGCCAAATGTTGTTGGCAAATTGAAAATGGTCTGTTTAACCTACAGTATGTAAGCTGGTCTAAGAATGTATTTCTCTATCAGACCGTGAAAACCACATTCTGAACAAATCGCGACTCTGTACTGATTGTACCTCAGACTCAGAACATGTAAACATTTTTTGGTACTTGTTTCCTAGCATTGGCCCTTATTCTAATCTGTGCGGTACGGCCCGCGTGCGGCCGTACCGCCGATGTTTTCACTCTGCACATGCGCAGAGGTCACTCTGCGCATGTGCAGGCGAATTCGCCGCACACAAAAATTATACGCCGCAAAGGGGGCGTATAGGGGCGTGAGGGGCTTGATAGCCTCATTTACCTATGTATACGCCCAGCGTTTCATGGGCGTTCCCATGCAAACGCGGGGCGTATGCATGGTAATGAGGCTATGACGCCAGTGATGGGGGCGGAAAGCTGACATCGCCGGATGTCAGCTCTCCGCCCAAATACAAGCTTTCACACGGACGATTGTCCGTGTGGTATAAGCTTGCGTGAGCGGGGGGAGCGTGCGGCCCTGCCTTCGATGGTCGTCGACCATCGAATGCAGGGGGCAGCTCCCACCATGGTGGAGGCGTACGCCCCACCATTTTCATGCGGATCGCCAGCCGTCCGTGTACGGACGGCCGTGGCGATCCGTATTGTGGGCGGGGATTGGTTTGTGCGGCCGGAGCACCGTATGCGGCTCCGGCCGCACAGATCTGAATAAGGGCCACTGTTTCCTAGCACGGCGCCCAATATTTTCATCTTATGGTATCTTATGCGATCGCATCGCATGCCATATAGCCGCATACAATGCATGCAATGCCATGCAATGGTATACGATTTTTTTTATTGTAAAACCACCCTGATGGGTCTTTACAATGTTCAATGGCTCCCCATACTTAACGCCACCCCCATGATCAATGCCAACCTGAAGGGTGGCGGGCGCAGCGAGCCCGTGTGTGGTGGGGGTACGCGTCCTCCGACCTTTTCATATCCCCATTATCCACGTCGGCGTGGAGTTGACTTTATATAGTGTGGCGAGCCACACTTCGGGCTCGTATTCCGCGTCCCCTCGCGGGGCTGGCTTTGCTCGCCACGCTTCAGGCTTGCTTCGCTGGCCACGCTTAAGGCGCGCTTCGCTCGCCACGCTTTGGGCTTGGTGACTCGCTGCGATCGGCACACTATCTAAAATCAACTCCACGCCGACGAGGATAGTGGGGGTATGAAAAGGTTGCCACGCTTCGGATTGGCGTTGATCCTGGGGGTGGTGTTGACTATGGGGGGCCATTTCACATTGGAAGGACCCATCAGGGTGCTTGTACAATCAAAAATCATATACGATCGCATCATATGCCATTGTATGGCATATGATGCGATGCGATATTTTATTGTACAACATCGCGTTGCATTGCATACCAACGTATACCTTATTTAGTGTTATGGTATACGATGCGATGGGCGCCGTGCTAGGAAGCAAGTACCCATTTTTCTCTCTCCAGTCCGGTGACACAGCTAACCTTGGGATGTAGGAAGGTCCGCATGAGCCAGGCACCTATGCTGAAAGTCCTTGGAAGCAGGCTCCTCCTCTTCTGCATCCCACAATGCTTCAGTTCGTTTTAGGTGCCCACAGGAGTGGGTGCTATACTGAGCAGCTACACTGCAGCTGCATTTTTTCTTTGGATTTACTAGTTTAGCTAGGGCTTTTTATTATTTTATTAACTTTATAGTTAGAGCAGGTTTTCCAGTGTGTTGCTTCACTGAAGCTTACATACACTCAGAGCGCAGCAGAGGCTGACAGAAGCGCATCCTGTCAGTGCTCTGTGTGCAGAGGGAACCTGCTGCTCCCTCTACACAGCGCTTACCTCTGCTTAAAAGAGGTTTCCTGGGCTCCGGAGGTGTCCTAACGGGCTCCTTGCCTAGAAGGGAATCTTGGGGGACAGACCCTCTGCGATGGCGCCTGCCATCTTGGATTGAGCTTAAAGACAGAAATCCCTTAGGGGAGTTGAAGTCTTTTACAGGAGTCCAGCGTTTCTGGACAACTCCTAGTGAAGGGGAGTTACTGGAGGTAGGGAGCGGCTAAAGGGGGTTTAGGCGCCAAAATGGCTTCCTTCCCTGCTGAAGCATAGACTTGGTCTCTTCCTGCTCTGTGCACTGGCGCCATTTCTCTCCATGCTGCGGAGCTGAAATAAGGTGGATTCTGGACACAGACTTCTTTCTCTCCTACAAAGCGCTACCCTCGCAGATCGCTGACAACAGAACTACACAGATAAGTACACTGGTGCATTATTCTGTGCTCTACCTGACGTTTTGTATTGTGTTTTATAACATGGTTGAAGGGTGCATAACACGACCACCATGTCAGCTACCCTGGCTCTCTGTGCTGTCCCGAGCCCAAAGACCTCTGATAGGTTACCCTCTGCTCTGGCGCTCACCTCCACTGCTGATTCACATTCTGGCTGTCTGCACTCCGCTGTGCGGCTCCAATCTGTGAGCTCATATGCTCAGCCAATCACCGCTCAGCCTTCAAATACTGACTAGCCGGGCCAGATCGGCAGTCAGTACAATGATGTCCACCCGTTAACATCATTGAGTACTCCTGGCTACCTGTAGTTCCCACTACAGTTATATTGTGCATCCTGGTGAAGTCTACTCCATTCTCTCTGCTGATCATCCACTGCGTTACCATATCATCACGGAACCCTCTGTCGCCTATAAGGACAAGGACATAGGACAAGGTTAACACCCCAAAGGGTGTCATCTTCTTCTTCATTCCTGACGGTTATTATCTGTGGTCCCATCCCTGGTTCTGAAGCTAAGATCCTACTCAGCACAGATTCATCTGGACTTCATCTTCTTCTTATTCCAATCCTTCAACCAATCATCCAATCCTTCAACCAATCATCTAATCCTTCAACCAATCATCCAATCATTCATCCAATCCTTCATCCAATCATCTAATCATCCAATCATCCAATCCTTCTTTCAATCACCCAATCATCCAATCCTGCAATCAACCAGACATTCAACTTACCAATCATCTTCAAAGCTCTTCAATAAGTATTGTATATTATTGTCTTCTTCCAATTTATCAAATTGTACAGTTATTCATTGTGCCATCATTCATAACTTGTACAGCAGTATCTTTATTAAAAATGGTTTAATTTTATCCAATTGCTTCACTCCCTTTAGTCATTCATGCAAGAGCCCTACATCAAAGCACCCAGCCTCCGTTACACTCCAGCTGGTGCTTCACGAAACGTGACAGTTTGTACTGACTCCATGGATACAGCATCAGGACAGGAGCGAGGAGCTGCTCCAGTACAACAACTGGCGGCCCGCCTGGATCAGCAGGAGGCTGCTTAGGAGCAAGTTATTCATCCCCTACAAGGACTGTCAAAAAGACTGGATACAATTCAAACAACACTACAAAAGGGCCAAGGGTCAACAACCACACCGGCGCAACTGCCTAGACCCATATCTCCAACGACAGGATCTTCACAGCTCATCTTCAACTTCCAACTCCAACTAAATTTGATGGCAATCCAAAAAACTGTAGAGCAGTGGTTCCCAAACTGTGTGCCTAGGCTCCCTGGGGTGCCTCAGGACACTTACAGAGGTGCCTTGGGTTGGTAGACCAGGATAAATTCATATTATTAATGGTCAATGTAACAGGCAAAAGCAGTGCTAGTGGCTGCCAATCATAATATATGTGGACAAACAGAAGCAAATCTTGTCCCTCACCAGATAACTGTGACATATAAACACAATGCACTTAATGTAATATTTTTTTCTGCATTTCTCGATAAGAAGCATTTGGCCTAGGGGTGCCTTGAAAACATTTTGATGCTCTAGGGTGCCATGATTCAAAAAAGTTTGGGAACCCCTGCTGTAGAGGCTTTATTAATCAATGTGAAATTCACTTTGAACTTCAATCTTCATATTTTCCTACGGACCGAACCAAAGTGGCTTATGTAATATCTCTCCTCTCCGGGTTCAGCTCTCAATTGGGCGTCTCCCCTGTGGGAAAAAGCAGATCCACTCTTAGCTGAATATTCTCGTTTTTTTCCACCTTCAAAATCATCTTCGATGAACCGGGACGACTCAGTTCAGCTGCAACTGAGATCCTTCATCTACGTCAAGGTTCTAGAACAGTAGGACAGTATCTGATACAATTCAAGATATTGGCAGCTGAATTGCCCTGGAATGAAGAGGCCTTTCTTGCAGCCTTTATGAATGGGCTCTCGGACAAGATGAGCTTGCGGCAAGAGATTTGCCTTCCAGATTAGAGGACCTGATCTCTCTCTCTGCACAAAAATTGATCTGACTCAGAGAGAGAACTCAAGAAAGGAATCAAGCTACTCCCAGTCCATCTTTCCATGTGTCTAAACCTTCATCACCACCAGCGGAGGAACCTATGCAGGTTAACCGCTTCAAAATGACTTCAGCTGAATGCAGATGTCATCATGATGAACGTATTTGTCTCTTTTGTGCTGATCCTCAGCACGCCGTTGATTCCTGTTCAAAGAAACCGGGAAACGCCAGAACCTAACCTGTAAGAGGGAGGGCAGGTTAGGGGTTGTTGTTTTACCTCTCCAAATAATAAAGACTGTATCCTTCAAGTATCATTGCAAGTCAAACATCAGTTCAGACAATTGCCGGCTCACCTAGACTCGGGAGCAGCAGAGAGTTTCATCACCACTGATGTTGTCAAGCGTTGGCGTCTACCTACCACCCCCCTCCAGCGTCCAGTTTATCTTACCGCTGTAGACAGAAGTCGTATATTAGGTGAGACTGGCACAAGTCGGACTGCTACATGTTGAAAAAATTGTCATTCCCAAGTCCTCCTAGCCAATCGTTTTGGGTCTCCCCTGGTTACGTACCCATAATCCCAGTATCAATTGGGTAACGTCCCAGATCCAAGCATGGGGTGCCACTTGTACCAAGTCATGTCTCAAATCCGTGGCACCTACACGCCAAGTCTCTCTTCAAATTCCTGAAGGGTTACCTACTCCATATCAAGATTTCTTTGATGTTTTCTGCAAAAAAGCTACTGACAAATTACCTCCCCATCGTCCATGGGACTGTTCAATCGATCTAATACCAGGAAAGAACCCCCCTCGGGTCACACTTACCCTTTGTCTTTGCCTGAGACACAGGCTATGTCTAAATATATACAGGAAAATCTAGCTAAAGGGTTCATCTGCCCCTTTTCTTCTCCTGATGGAGCTGGCTTCTTTTTTGTCAAGAAAAAGGATGGCGGGTTACGACCTTGCATCGATTATCGAGGGTTAAACGAAATTACCATCAAAAACCGTTATCCACTGCCACTCATCACAGAACTTTTTGACAGGATCAAAGGGGCTACCATCTTTTCCAAATTGGATCTCCGAGGGGCTTACAACCTTATTCGCATTTGTGAAGGAGACGAATGGAAGACCGCTTTTAATATCAGAGATGGACATTTTGAATACCTTGTTATGCCTTTTGGCCTGAGTAATGTAGCAGCGGTTTTTCAATCTTACATGAATGAACTTTTTCGTGATCTTCTGTACAAACATGTTGTGGTTTACCTCAGCGATATCCTGATATTTGCCAATAGTCTTCAGAAACATCCAGAGGTTGTCAGGAAAGTGCTTTCTCGCCTCAGGAAGAACCTCCTTTTCTGCAAGTTAGAAAAATGTATTTTTGAGGTCTCATCCATACCCTTCTTGGGGTATATCGTATCAGGCTCCGGTCTGGAGATGGATCCAGCTAAAGTTGAAGCAATCCAGATGTGGCCTCGTCCTCACACCCTCCGAGGGGTCCAAAGATTCCTCGGATTTGCAAACTACTATAGAAAGTTCATCAAAGGCTTCTCTACTATTGTAGCTCCAATAACTGCTCTCACTCGCAAGGGTGCCAAGCCCTCCAATTGGGATCCCGAGGCTTCTAAAGCTTTTACACTGCACAAAGGAAAGTTCATTTCAGCACCAGTTCTGGCCCAACCAGATGTCAGTTTACCCTTTACTCTGGAAGTCGACACCTCTGCTATTGGTGTGGGGGCTGTGCTTTCCCAGACTAATACTGACGGACAGTTTCATCCATGTTGTTTCTTCTCTAAGAAGTTTTCCCCAGCTGAACAGAATTACGCTATTGGGGATCAAGAACTGCTAGCTATTAAAATGGCCTTGGAGGAGTGGCGGTATCTACTCGAGGGGGCAGCCCATGTCCTTAACATCATTACCGATCATAAAAACTTGCTTTACTTGAAAAATGCTCAGTGTCTCAATCCTCGACAACCCAGATGGGTGTTGTTCTTTTCCAGATTTAATTTTAAATTGTCTTTATCTCCTGGAGTAAAAAATCGTAAGGCAGATGCTCTGTCTAGGTCATGGGAGACTGAGGAGGAATCCAAATCATATGAGGGAAGTCCAATTATTGATCCTCTCGCCTTTTCTGCAACAACTGTACAAGCGTCAATTCCCCCAGGTAAAACCTTTGTTAAGCCAGGCTCAAGGAAAGAAATTCTACGTTGGGCTCATGATTCCAAATTCTCCGGTCAACCAGGGATTCAGAAGACCTACGAATTCATTTCTCGAAGGTACTGGTAGACTGCCCTGAAAAAAGATGCTCAGGAATATATTGCTTCCTGTCCTCATTGTGCCCTGTCCTCCCGTTTAGCTCCAGTGGGTCCATTGATGCCCCTCTCCATTCCGCAGGGTCCTTGGACTCATTTGTCAATGGACTTCATTACCGAACTTCCATCATCTGATGGTTATACCACCATATGGGTGGTCATAGACTGATTTTCTAAAATGGCTCATTTCATACCGCTTCGTGGGTTACCTTTAGCTCCAAAGTTAACAAACCTTTTGGTACTTGTGTACTATCACGGCTCCCATCTCATCCCATCTCATTGCATACCATAAGCCTTAAGATGAAAATGAGGACAGGAAGCAATATATTCCTGAACATCTTTCTTCAGGGCAGTCTACCAGTACCTTCGAGAAATGAATTTGTAGGTCTTCTGAAACCCTAATGGGTGCTTACAATGTTAAATGCACCCCCACGCCACCCCCACTATCAACGCCAACCCGAAGCGTGGCGAGCGTAGCGAGCCCGCGAGGTGAGGCGGTACGTGTCCTCCGATCTTTGCATACCCCCACTATCCATGGTGGCGTGGAGTTAATTTTATATAGTGTGGCGAGCACAGCGAGCCACCGAGCCCGAAGCATGGCGAGCGGACGCGTAATACATGTAAAGTATTACGCGTCCCCGCGCGGGGCTCGCTGCGCTCGCCACGCTTCGGGCTCGTGGCTCGCTGCGCTCGCCACACTATATAAGATCAACTCCACGCTGACATTGATAGTGGGGGTATGAAAAGGTCGGAGGACGCGTACCGCCGCCCCTCGCGTTGATAGTGGGGGTGCATTTAACATTGTAAGCACCCATTAGGGTGCTTATACAATTAAAAATCTTATAGGGGGGCCAATTGACCTTGAAAGCACCCATTAGTGTGCATATACAATTTAAAATCTCATCTCATCTCATCGTATGCCATTGTATGCCATATACAATGGTATACAATTTTAAATTGTATAAGATCCCATAAGATGGAAATCGTGGGAGCCGTGATAATACACAAGTACCAACCTTTTTATCAAGGAGATCTTCAAAACCCACAGACTACCTGAAGAAATTGTCTCAGATCATGGGGTACAGTTCGTCTCAAAATTCTGGCGAACCCTATGCAAAGTTCTCAAAATTCAACTCAACCTCAGTACAGCCTACCATCCGCAATCTAACGGCCAAACGGAAAGAGTCAATCAAGATGTAGAGACTTTTTTACGTTTACATGTTTCATCCTCCCAGGATGACTGGGTCGAGGTGTTACCATGGGCCGAATTTGGTCATAACAATCAGTACCAGTCATCTTTTTCTTCTACACCTTTCTTTATTAATTATGGCTTCCATCCTAGGGTTCCTGACTTCCAGCGGCTACCTTCAACATCTGTTCCAGCGGTAGCATTAACTCTCCAGCAGCTTCATCAGCATTGAAAGAAAGTCAGGAAATCATTGTCAAAAGCTTCACAGGAATATAAGAAATTTGATGATAGAAGGAGAAGAGCTATTCCCACATTGAGAGTGGGTGACAAGGTATGGCTGTCCACTCATAACATTCGTCTTCGTGTGCCATCGATGAAATTTGCACCCCGTTTTATCGGGCCTTTCCCGATAATACAGATCATCAATCCAGTTGCCTATAAGTTAAAATTACCACATTACTTAAGGATTCCAAACTCATATCTCATTACTTAAACCTTCTGTGTTAAACAAATTTCATGCTGCTCTTCCCAAGTCTCCCAAAGTTTTTACACAAAGGGGCATTGAATATGAGGTGGACCGAATTCTGGACTCTCGTATTAGGTACAAGCGCCTACAGTACTTGATCGATTGGAAAGGCTATGGGCCTGAAGAGAGGTCATGGACCAATGCGTCTGAAGTACACGCCCCCAGAATGATGCAAGACTTCCATAAGAAATTTCCAACTAAACCTAAAGAGTGTCCTGGGGCCACTCGTAAAGGAGGGGGTGCTGTCACGACCACCATGTCAGCTACCCTGCCTTTCTGTGCTGTCCCGAGCCCAAAGACCTCTGATAGGTTACCCTCTGCCCTGGCGCTCACCTCCGCTGCTGATTCCCATGCTTGGCTGTCTGCGCTCCGTCACTCTGTCGCCACCGGGTGACAGCGGTGGTGTGCAGTCTCATGTCATGCAGATTCTGGGTGGCGTGAGGCATGAGCCGCCATGATGGATCCGTGTCAGGTTAGGCCTATGGCTAAGAGACACCGGCTGCAGCGCCTCCGCGTACAGTCACCGCCGGCTGGTTTCTGTCACCGCATCTGGCGGCGGCCATCTTCTTGGTTACTACAGCCTATGCTGTGCGGCTCCAATCTGTGAGCTCACACGCTCAGCCAATCACCGCTCAGCTCAGCCTTCAAATACTGACTAGCCAAACCAGACCGTCAGTCAGAACAATGATGTCCACCCATTAACATCATTGAGTACTCCTGGCTACCTGTAGTTCCCACTACAGTTCTATTGTGCATCCTGGTGAAGTCTACTCCATTCTCTCTGCATATCATCACGGAACCCTCTGCTGCCTATAAGGATAGGACAAGGTTAACACCCCAAAGGGTGTCATCTTCTTCTTCATTCCTGACGGTTATTATCTGTGGTCGCATCCCTGGTTCTGCAGCTACGATCCTACTCAGCACAGATTCATCTGGACTTCATCTTTTTCTTATTCCAATCCTTCAACCAATCATCCCATCCTTCAACCAATCATCCATTCATCCAATCCTTTATCCAATCATCTAATCATCCAATCTTTCATCCAATCATCCAATCCTTCTTTCAATCACCCAATCATCCAATCCTGCAATCAACCAATCATTCAACTTATCAATCATCTTCAAAGCTCTTCAATAAGTATTGTATATTATTGTCTGCTTCCAATTTATCAAATTCTACAGTTAATCATTGTGCCATCATTCATAACTTGTACCGCAGTATCTTTATTAAAAATGGTTTAATTTTATCCAATTGCTTCACTTCCTTCTGTCGTTCATGCAACAGCCCTACATCAAAGCACCCAGCCTCCATTACACTCCAGCTGGTGCTTCACGAAACGTGACAGTGCACTTCTGTTGTGTTGGAGGAGGGAGCGCTGGACATGGTTATTTGCTGCAGATTATGCGGAGGCAATTTAACATGTGAACAAGGGGACCAGGGGGAATTGTGCCCTTCATGTGACGCTGAACCCAGTGGGTCGCAGGTCCCTAGGTCTGAGCAAGCTGTGCCATCATGGGCTGCTGCTTTAGTGAGGTATTTGAATGCCATAACAGAGGCTTTGACCAGGCAAAAGGATTCCTTAATAGGTTCTCCTGCCCAGACTCCCTCCATATTCCACTCGAGAATATTTCAGTGGAACATCCTGTCATGTTGGTCAGGGAATGCAAACACCAGGAAGCAGGAGAAGCTGCTTCTGTTTCAGGAGTCTAGAGACTCACTGAACTAGTGGGCAGATATAGAGACCTTGCAGTTGGGACATTCCCTTTGCTCCTGGGACTGGCTAGTAATAACGACCGACGCCAGTCTCCGGGGTTGGGGAGCAGTAGTCCTTCACCTACGGTTGCAGGGTCTCTGGTCCAGGGAAGAATCCAGTCTCCCGATCAATATCTTTGAACTTCAGGCAGTATGGAACTCTTTGCACCAGGCAAAAGAATTCCTGAAGGGATCACTATGAATACAGTCTGACAAGGCCACAATGGTAGCTTACCTAAATCACCAGGGCTGCACTCGCAGCAAGATGGCAATGAAGGAGGTATTGCGGATCTTTACCTGGGCAAACAAACAATATTCCAGCATTATCAGCTGTGTTCATTCTGGGGATCTGGAATGTGGAAGTGGATTTCCTTAGCAGGGAAAATCTGCTTGAGGGAGAATGGACACTTCATCAGGAAGTGTTCCAGGAGATTGTGGACCGCTGGGGTCTTCCAGAGATAGACCTAATGGCATCAAGGAGCAGCTGTCAGGTACCGAGGTTTTGCTCCGGGTCTAGGGACCCGACAGCTTGGGCAGTGGATGCCTTGACAATTATTTGGCTTTTCAACCTGGTCTACTTATTTCCACCATTCCCAATGATACCGAGGGTATTGAAATGCCTGAAGGGCCAGGGAGTGCAAGTCATTCTGATTGCACCAGATTGGCCCAGGAGGTCGTGGTATTCAGACATACTGTAATTGTCTACGGACTCTTGGCGTCTTCCTCTGCAGCCGGATTTGCTAAAGCAAGGGCCATTTTCTACACCTGGACCTAGCTCGCCTCAATTTGATGCCTTACTAAAAAAGAAGGGGTTTTCGGATGCAGTTATACAGACCATGCTCAGGGCTCGTAAGCCTGTATCAGCAGCTAACTACCATAGGGTCTGGAAGATTTACATCAGGTGGTGTGAACGTCAGAAAGTTCACACGTCGATGTCCAAAGTTTTCGAGACTTTTGGCATATCCGCACGATGGTTTTTCTGCAGGTCCTATTTTAGTCTCTGAAAGTACAGTTGCCTGCATTATAATTTTTCTTTCAAAAGAGGGTATCTTTATTACCCAAGGTTCAGACCTTTTTACAAGGAGTGACAAGACTTAAACCTCCATACAGGCAACCTGTGGCACCGTGGGATTTGTCTCTAGTTCTGTCTGTATTGCAAAATCCCCCTTTTGAGCCTTTAAGATCAGCTGATCTTAAGTATGTTTCTTGGAAACTGATTTTTTTGTTGGCCATTGCTTCGGCAAGGAGTGTTTCAGAGTTGGGTGCCTTGTCCTGCAAGTCCCCGTTTTTGTTTTTTCATGATGATAGGGCTGTGTCTCAAACAGTACCTACTTTTCTACCTAAGGTAGTGTCTTCTTTTCATTTTAACCAAGACATTGTTCTTCCGGTGTTTTCTCCTCCTGAGGGAGTGAGTCATAGGGACAAATTGAAGAAATTTAACGTAGTTTGCACCTTTGCGAATTTACGTGGACAGGGTAAAGGTCATTTGCGAATATGATTTGCTTTTGGTATTGTATGATGTCTATAAGATTGGGTGGCCTGCTTCAAAGCAGACCATTGCTCGTTGATTGAGGTCTACTATTGCCTTTGCCTACGGTAAGGCAGGTAGACCGGTTCCTTCATGGATAAATGCCCATACCACCAGGTTAGTTGCTTCCTCGTGGTCCGTGCGCCATGGGGCTACAGCGGAGCAGTTGTGTAGGGCTGCCACCTGGTCCTCTGTTCACACCTTTACCAAAATTTTACAGGTTTCATGAGTTCACGTTGGAGGACACCTTTATTTGGACGTGCAGTGATGAGAACTGCCGGTCTGAGCGGTACCTCCCATAGTACCAGCTCGTGAATGTTAGCTGTGTCATCGGACTGGAAGAAAGAGAAAAGGGGATTTTTGCAAGAACTTACCGTTCGAACCCCTTTCTCTGAGTCCAGTCTGGTGAGACAGCGATCCCTCTCCTTACGCTCAGTAAGTTATACTGATCATGTTTTATCATGTTATGGTTTTATGAATATGCATATAAGATGTTCAGGCATTGTTCTGCGTTTTGTATACTAGTGTGCTCTTGAAATTGAACTGAAGCATTGTGGGATACAGAAGGGGAGGAGTCTGTTCCAAAGACTTTCAGCATAGGTTCCTAGCCCCTTCGTACCCTCCTACATCCCAAGGGTAGCTGTGTCACAGGACTGGACTCAGAGAAAGGGGTTGGAATGGTAAGTTCTTACAAAAATCCCCTTATCTGGAACATGCATGGGCAAAGTCGATTAGTGTGTACACATGGTGAGATTCCTTTACTGTTTAACTAAGATTGACTAATATTGATTGCTATGCAATCTTGCTAACTCATGTGCTATTTACATACAATTCGTACTATCTACATTCAGTCTGCACTATATAGTCATTGCTGCGCTGTCTATTTTGGCTTTTCGATTTTAGCTGAACATGGTCTATCTCCATTCGATGTCTATGTGATCCCGATTCACTCCAAATCGAATGTCAAATTGTACCTTGTGCACACAGCTTTAAACTATTCTGCAAACAATATGTCAATACAAATTTGCATAGAACCACTGGTGGATGTCAATGTATATCATCCATTATTTAGGGTAGCATTAGGGTTAGGCTGAAATTTCAGTAGGGTTAGATTAGGTTGCAATTAGGGTTAGATTTAGAGTTATGTTGAACTTAAAATACTGTTGACATTCATTGTGAATGTGCACATGTAAAATAATGTAATGACATACTGAACATGTCAATATCCTGAATGTTGATATTATTACTCTTCCCATGGTGACATGATGTTGACATTCTTAATACCGAAATAACATACCACATACATCTGTGGCCCTAGCATTCATTTGTATACATGCTTCTACACAATATTCATCACTGTAACTTTAGACTTACCAACTAAATGTAACACTTCATTAAGATCAAGGTCCGAGTCTAGATTAAGTTGTGGGATGTATACAGTTGTTGCTCGAGGATCCATTTGTTCCAGCAGTGTCATCAGTTGAGTTATAACCTCCCCAGTGAGCTTGGCCTCCATTGTCTTCAGAGCATCTGCATTATTTGACACTGGCATGAAGATGAGAAGGCTGCAGTTGTCTGACAAAGGAAATCGGGCTACCTGATGGGATAGTGCACAAGTGGGTCAAGGAACTCAAATTCATGTCATGGTAAAATAAGGCATATTATTGTGGTGCTTCTTTACTATTTTGCTGTGATTCTGTTTCTGGATAATTTAAATCCTATCTGGCACGTTTCAGCATTTGGGCTGTCATTATGTAATGGAATCCTAATTCTGGTTTGTTCTTGCCACTGGCCAGCTCTTCTCTGTTTACCAACCTTGTCTAAATCTTGCATGCCCTGACATGTTCTCTGAATTTTTTTTTTTATCAATTGGGTTCTGATTGACCTTAAAGTGATTAAATTCTCTTTTAATTTGAATGTTTGAGGTCTGTCAGGTATATGGCGGCTGTTGTCAGGACTTTCGCCCATACAGCTGGGGTCCACCACTTGGTGTGTTCTGTCACTGTGTCTACCACTGCTGTGTCTGCTGTGTCATTGCGGAGGGGCGTCCAGTAGCACTGGCATCCTTACTATACATATTTTTGCCAGCTTTGGTCAATTGGCACATCTGTCTTTTCCTCAGTCAACTGACAGCAGTACTACCAATAGGAGCTCAGCGTCAGCAACAGGTAATCTCTATCAAACTACTTCCTGTGCTGCTGACAATATTGTTCACAGGTTTTGTTGTATACAGAACATCTGTGGTTCTCAGTGTGTAAATCCTGCATCTGCCCTAGGAAGACTTAATGGAGTGTTTACTAAAGCGTCTAAAAATAAAAGACATGGGGTGACATTCTATGGGATGCGGTAAAATCCGCATGTTTTTTATCGCACCTAATCGCACTTTTGAAAATCGCAAGATTGGGCCGTTTTTCGCATATTTAATGAGGTGCAAAAAACGGCCCAAATAGTGCGAATAGGTGCGATTTGATACGATTTCTTTTATTTTAAATTGCGATTTCCTGCAAATGTGCAATTTTCAGACCTGAAAATCGCACATTTGCAGGAAATCGCAATTTAAAATAAAAAAAACAACTGCTCGGGTTCCCCCGCCAGAGCATAACCAGCCCCGGGCTCATTGAGCCGGTGCTGGTGACATAAAATCACGGTCCCCGACAAATAGGGGTCCCCTTGATTTAATGAAACCAGCACCAGGCTCAAGGTCCGACGCTGGTTCCCAAAATACGGGGGCCAAAATGACTAGGGGTCCCCCGCATTTCAAGAACCAGCACCAGACCCAACCAGCCAGCAGGGTAATGTGACACTTATTATATAAGGTCCCGCGGCCAAAGCATTATCCCCCTGGCTGGTCAGCATGGGCAGGGGTCCTGGGGAAGTGGGGACCCCCCCAAAGAAGGGGTCCCCCCCTCCAGGACTTACCAGCCCATGCTGAAAGTCCGGGGCTGTCCCCGATGCTCCTGGGCGGTGGTCATCGGGCTGATGAAAAGTGTAAAAAATAAATAAAAACTATTGTCTTATACTGTAGAACTATGAGTCCCAGCAAGCCTACCCCGCATGCTGGGACTTGGAGAACCACAAGTCCCAGCATGCGGGGCATTAAAGGGCACTTGTAGTTCCACAGTACAAGAAATAGTTAAATAAAACACACACTGACACACTGAAAAATAAACGTTTAATACATCCACAGCCCACACATACTGATACTTACCTATCTTGAGCCCGTGGGTCGGTCCCTGGTTCCGGGGCTGGTCCGGGGCTCCAGGGCTGAAGAGTCCGGTTCCAGGGCCTTGGTCCTGGTTCCGGGGCTGGTCCAGGGCTCCAGGGCTGAAGAGTCCGGTTCCGGGGCCTTGGTCCTGGTTCCGGGGCTGGTCCGGGGCTGAAGACTTTCTCGGCTCCTGATTGGCCGCTAGGCGGCCAATAGAATCAGTCTGAGGAGAGGCGCGGAAGATGAACATCTCTGCGCCTCTCCAGTCCGTGAGCGGGTACCAGCCGGGAGCAGTGCGTCTGGAGCTGAAGATGCCGGGGTCGTCGCCGGGGACCAGGTGAGTAGGATTTCCTTCCTCAGGTACCCTTAGGATTACTACGGATCCAGGACCCTGAAATCTTCAGCCCAGGAGCCCCGGACCAGCCCCGGAACCAGGACCAAGGCCCCGGAACCGGACTCTTCAGCCCTGGAGCACCGGACCAGCCCCGGAACCAGGGACCGACCCACGGGCTCAAGGTAGGTAAGTATCAGTATGTGTGGGCTGTGGATGTATTAAACGTTTATTTTTCAGGGTGTCAGTGTGTGTTTTATTTAACTATTTCTTGTACTGTGGAACTACAAGTGCCAGCAGGCCCTTTAATGCCCCGCATGCTGGGACTTGTGGTTCTCCAAGTCCCAGCATGTGGGGTAGGCTTGCTGGGACTCCTAGTTCTACAGTATAAGACAATAGTTTTTATTCTTTTTTTACACTTTTCATCAGCCCGATGCCCACCGTCCAGGGGCATCGGGGACAGCCCTGGACTTTCAGCATGGGCTGGTAAGTCCTGGAGGGGGGGACCCCTTCTTTGGGGGGGTCCCCACTTCCCCAGGACCCCTGCCCATGCTGACCAGCCAGGGGGATAATGCTTTGGCCGTGGGACCTTATATAATAAATGTCTCCCGGCTGTGGCATTACCCTGCTGGCTGGTTGGGTCTGGTGCTGGTTCTTGAAATGTGGGGGACCCCTAGTCATTTTGTCCCCTGTATTTTGGGAACCAGCGCCGGACTTTGAGCCTGGTTCTGGTTTCATTAAATCAAGGGGACCCCTATTTGTCGGGGACCGTGATTTTATGTCACCAGCACTGGCTCAATGAGCCCGGGGCTGGTTATGCTATTACGGGGGACCCCGCACAGTTGTTTTTTTTTTAACTGTTTAACCCTTTTTTTCCACCAGAACCCTGCACAGATCTCAATGATCTGTGCAGGGTTCTGGCTATTTCGCCCATCAGAACCTGGTCTGATTTTTGGGCGAATTTTAGACACATTTATACAAATCGCATACCATTAAATATGCGATTTGTATACTTTTCAATGTGAAAACATCTGGATGCGATGTGCTGCGAAAAACAGCCATTGCATTTCCAGAATGTCAAATTTGTTGGCCAAAATCGCACTTTTTTCACATTTTCGCAGCTCATTAAATATGCGAAAATGGAAAAACATGCGATTTCGGCAGTTTTTGCGAAAAAAAATCGCAAAAAAAAAACCCCCATCCCATAGAATGTCACCCATGATGTTGCCCGTAGCAACCAATCATATTCTTTTTTTTTACTTTCTAGACTGCATCAGACAAATGATAGACAAAATCTAATTGGTTACTATAGGCAATATCCATTCTGAGACATCTACTGTAGCTACTGTATTCCTGTTCCTTCTTGCATTGAAGTAACTCCAGTTCCAGCTTGTATTCAAATTATTCTGGTACCAGGCCTGACTCAAGTCATTGCAGTTCTAGCCCAGATTTTGGCAATTTCTATTCCAGGCATGTTCAAATAATGCTGGCTCCAGCTTAAGATCTGAACCAAGCAGTTTTGATTCCAGCTCTGTTATTGGATCCCTGTGGCAACTGGTAAACCAGGTATTGCAG
>NC_139222.1:47199458-47240998 GCF_055691185.1 Crinia signifera
GACTTTGCAGGTCCATATAGTGGGACTAAGTCTTTAACTACCATAAGACCAAAGGAAGCCTATAAGGTTGAGAATTACTCAACAGACAAATGGGCAACATTAAACAGATGAGCTCACCTTTTCACCTATTCAATACTGTACCAGTGAAACAGCCTCCTGCAAGACTGGGGATCTCCAGGCAATAAGAATACCTCTTCTTAAATTTTTTACAACAATACAATTATGCAGTTATAAATTAAAAAAACATGTTTTATGCGCAATCCAGAAATGTATTGTCTATATTTTTCTGTTTATTATCAACTCAGCTCTTATGAATCACTATATATAAATATATTCATTTATTCTTTAATGTCATTCACTTTAATATTATTATTGCCACACGTCTTCAGCCCTCATGCGCAGTCTTTATTCCACCACAGATATATCCATAAGATAAGTTTAATTTTAAAGTCACCTCTGAGTGCCTTTGTTTCTAAATACAACCTCCCTCTCCCTCCTAGATCTGGAATTCCTGGACCTATTTTTCCAGAAAAATAGTAATATAAATATATATATATATATATATATATATATATATATATATATATATATATCCTCCGCTCCGGCACTCCTATGTCCCCCTTAGGGGTGAGGTGCTCTAGTGCCTTCCAACCCAGTTCGGAATCCAAACATGTACACGAAGAAATGAGGCGGCACTCAGAGACTTGTAGAGAAAATCTTTGTATTGAAGTAACAGGTGCATCTACGTTTCGGGGAGACCCCTCCCCTTCAACAGGATCCTTCCTTTAATGCAAAGATTTTCTCTACAAGTCTCTGAGTGCCGCCTCATTTCTTCGTGTATATATATATATATATTCCATAGACAAAAAAACCTTAAGGTGCGTACACACAGGGGCGATTTTGTGCAAAATCGCGGGAAATATGGTCGCTGGGCGACCATATTGCCCGCAATGGGAGTGTGCACCGGCGATATATCGCCGGGTGCGCACTCCCGTTTTTGCCCCTGTGGTGATCGCTGGTCGCAGGAACATGCTCCTGCGACCAGCTGATTACCACTGCCGGGCTCCCCCCTGCAGTTTATTTTTCATCAGCGACCATCTCTGGTCGCTGATGTAAAGTACAAACAAATTTTATAAGTGGAAACCCTCTAGCGCTTATACATGTACAATTGTACTTCCCTTTGTTGATTTAGATGCTCCTGTGTAGACAGGTATGTGGGATAGATCGTCCTTGTGGTAAGTTTTCATAGATGTTTTTTTAGTCCATGTAACAAACAGAAAGTAATAGGGATATCAGTTTCATCCACACTACAAAAAAACAGTTCTACACCCGTGCAAAATAGATGGAGACTGTGCAATTAATCTTCCTCTATCCAACACAAGGAACAGACAGATATATATATGTATGTACATGTGGATCTTGTATTTTTGTACTTTTGTATTTTTGTATAGCCCCTGGTCATCTCTCCCAACAGACTCTTTTATATTTTTTAGCTTTTTTAACATTTTTAAGCTGCATTTTTATCTGTTATATTGCAGCTCGTTTTCCTAATCAGTTGGAACGCAAATTAGGTATGCTGGAACGCTTATCTCATCAAGAAGCGTCGCGCTTTAATTATCGCGCGCGCTCCCTATTTGCTGGCTCTATATATAGAGTCCACCTTGGACTGTGCTGGAACGCACACTTCCTTCACCAGCTGGAACGCAGATTCCATCAGGAAGCGCCGCGCACGAACATCGCGTGCGCTTCCTGGTTTCCGGCTCAATACAGAGTCCATCTCTGACTGTGCTGACACGCACACGTCATCAAGAAGCGTCGCGCATATAGACAGCGCACAGCTCCTATCTTGCCGGCTCTATGAGCGCGGCATACAGCCTCCGGCAGCGTGACACGCGGAAGTGGGTGCAGTGGAACGCACCACACTTCCGGTATCGCGGTGTCCAGCGTTCTTTTAATGTTCAAATGTGTTAGGAACCCCCGTTTCTCTAGGGATATATGACTATGGGCTTAGCAGATTAATTGTACATTAGGTAACACTATGTACTAGATTCTTGTCATGAATTTAAATGTTTGTAAAAATTTTGTGCAACACAGGAAACAGGAAGTCCTGTCACTTCCTGTATATGGGTATATAAACCCATTCAATTCTATCCTCTATACACTTGAAAAAGATCCCAGAGCAGGATCGAAACGCGTCGTGTGTACTTAGAGGAAGGTGATCCCTAGATGACTGCTGGAACCTGGAACTCTGATTGACCTACTCCCTGGCCTGATCATCCGGAAGACCACCCAGGTTGTAGACTCCTAGTTTGCACCATTGTTCTATTGTTCACGGCAGTCACAGTGATTACTCTGTTTGATTTTATTACATATTGTGTACTTCTGGATGTGGAAGTCATTAAAAGCACTTTTGATATACCAGCTGAGTGGCCTGAAAGATACCTTGATGTGATTATTACAACATCTTTACCAGTGAGTTGGGGTACGCATCCCCTTGGCATTATCTTGTTTGGTCAAAAGATACCCTTATGTGAGGATACCACACTCCTTAACTGTGAGTTGGGTACGCACTAAAGATTAAAAGATACCTTGATGTGTGTAACCAGCCACATTTTTATGTGAGTCTGGGTACGCAAAACCATCCTTACAGATTACATCTGTCTGTTCCTTGTGTTGGATAGAGGAAGATTAATTGCACAGTCTCCATCTATTTTGCACGGGTGTAGAACTGTTTTTTTGTAGTGTGGATGAAACTGATATCCCTATTACTTTCTGTTTGTTACATGGACTAAAAAAATATCTATGAAAACTTACCACAAGGACGATCTATCCCACATACCTGTCTACACAGGAGCATCTAAATCAACAAAGGGAAGTACAATTGTACATGTATAAGCGCTAGAGGGTTTCCACTTATAAAATTTGTTTGTAGCTATGTTTTTGGGGGAGTGGTGACTCCCCAATAAGTGTTTGAGACTCACCAGCAGCTGCGCCCGAGGGTGATCCAATTACCAATTTTGTTGCTGATGTAAAGTAGAAACTGAGCAATATATGCTCAGCCATATATTGCTCAGCCATATATGGCTGAGCAATATATCTCCCCGTGTGTACACAGCATTACTGTTTCACATGTCCCATTATGGCTTCGTACACATGGGCCCTTATTCTGATCTGTGCGGAAATTCCCGCATTCTTACGGAGCGGTCCGCACGCCACGGCGTTTTGCCGCATGCGGCCATCGTCCGTCGAAACGCCCACGTGTCCTCCGCATTCGGACGGACTCACTCTGTAAGAACAGGGCGTGTTTACGGACGACATACAAAGCATGCGTGTGCGGGAGAAACACTCCGATTCGGCACGGTATTACAGAGTATTACAGAGTATGCTCGGGAATACCGCATCCGAACGGGAGCCAAGCGGTGCTACCGCACGTAAGCGGAGTATTTACGCCAAACAACCCACTATGAAGTATCTTCTGCAATACATCACATGACCCACTTATTCAATTACCTATCCTCATAAAAAACTGCTTATTTGGAACATGTCGAATACACATGTGTATTGCTAGTATTAATATTCTGTCATGTCCATTGTTAGCAGTTTTAAAGTGTCTGACAAGTACAGCATATGTGGGTGTTTAGTACGGGTTCCTTGAAGCAGCAATGGTTTCAATTAAAGCACTGACAAGCGTCCTATTAGTGAGTAATGAGTAAAGGAGTAGATTCTATTGGGTTCAGGTGTTAATGGTTGTAGTCATTAGGCGTACGTTCGCCTACCGCATGAACGAGTGGTGTCCGCAAAGCAATAGTACACTTGTGGACACCGCACATTTCTGCCCTTTTTGATCGCGTGCATTCGGAGTGGTTTCCGAATGTACGCCCCCCAACATAAGTGTACTCCCCCGTGTCCGCCCATGTTTCCGCCCCGTTTTGCCCACTTTGAAACTACGCCCATGTGTCATTCCGCATGACGCCCATAATACGCCCCTATTTCCCGACTGATAGCGGTGAACAGTTTTGGACGGGATTTGGCCGAACTGGTACCGAGTCAAGGCGTGGCACATGCGCGTAGCGTTCTCCACGCATGCGCAGACGCCATAAAGACGCGATCCGTAAGTACGCGGTAAAGTCCGCGTCAATCAGAATAAGGGCCATGATCTGGCATTTCAGAAACCTGTTGTAACTCTTCCAATCAAACGCCAAAAAGCAATGAAATTCCAATCATTAAGGCTGGCGCCGTAATGGACGTGTTCCTTGCGCAATACAGATATGGTACGCCATCACAGCCTGTGGGTAAGTGCTGATTCAGCACTCTCACAGTGAGATTGCTGTCACTCACACAATGGTGGAGCTGCTAATTCACAGATTTGTGTGCTCATTGGAATACACACATGCAGTCTATGCAACTGAAGGTCTGAGCAGTTATGTTGTGCACCCATCTCATTCGGTCACCATAAGAATCCCACCTTGTTACAACATCCTTCTCATTCCGTACATCCATCTCATTTAATATGCACATTCAGCTCCCACAAGCATGTTGGTTAATTGCTAAAACTATAATACCCCATCTACGGTCTATACATCTATACTTACCTCCCCTATACATCTCCATGCTGCTCTGTCTTCCCCAATCCCTACTGATGTGATCTCCAATCTGTGCCAGTCTGTTTTAATTTAGTATGGATGGTGTAATGGTTAGCATTACTGCCTCACAGCACTGAGGTCACGGGTTCGATTCCAACGATGGCCCTAACTGTGCGGTGTTTGTATATTCTCCCCGTGGGTTTCCTCCGGGTATTCTAGTTTTCTCCCACAATCCAAAAATATACTGGTAGGCTAATTGTCTCCCAATGAAAAATTAACCCTAGACTGTCTGTGTGCGTGTGTGGAAGGGAATATAGATTGTAAGCTCTACTGGGGCAGGGACTGATGTGAATGTTCAACTATACTCTGTAAAGCGCTGCGGAATCTGTGTGCGCTATATAAGAAACTGTTAATAAATAAAAAATAAATTTATCTACACCATCTGCTTTTCCCCATCTTTGCCTTGTCCATACCACTGTCTCCTCCTCTCTGCACTGCTCAGTGTTACCTTCTCCAACGTCACTCTGCCTCCACCAAAACATGCCACACTGTCTTCTCCCCATCCGCACCAATTTTCTACCCATCTATGCCGGTGTTTTCAACCCATCTGCATTGTTCCCCCCACAGTAGCGCACGCTGGGGGGGGGGGGGTTTCTGAGTACCCAGAAACCCCCCAGGAATCTGAGGGCCCTAGTCTGAAACCCTCTTTCTATGGGTACAAGAATTTAAAAAATCGGCCCTGGGGAACCGGAGATATCTGACTTCAAAGCAGTAGTCCCCATTGAAGCCTGTTAATTGCTCTCCCCAGTCAGATATTTCAGTTTTTGTCTGACTTAGAGTTTTTCTGAGGGTATATTCCAAAAGCTGGGACTCTCCCCCTTTGAGGGACACTAGAAGCTGGTCTCTACTGTGCCCAGAACCAGAGATATCAGCCTTCCAGCAGCTGGTTACTGCTCCAGCTCTACATACCTGGTATGTAGTTTTATATACTTGTTGGCGGATTGCTCTGCCTCCTGAACTCTGATCCCCTAAGAAAACGAAGAAATCTAGTTCCGGGAACTGGAGATATCTGCAGTCAAGCAAGCTGTCCTCCCACCAGAAAATTATGAATAATAAGCCCACTCCACTATACACCCCTCCTCTGCGTATTAAACATCCTCTACCACCCTGGAAGTTATGTATTGGGACCCCTTCATTCAGCCCAATGCCCCCTTCTCTCACCTAATCTCCCACCATTTGTGCAGTAAAGGGGTAATCAGTGGAAATTACTGAGTCCTACATGCTGAGCGGTTGATATAATACCCCCTACCACCCGCGGGACATCAAAGCTTCTGCTCATAGCACCCCCCACCCCTACCGCTGGCGGATAGGTAGGGGCCCCAATACATTGCAATGCCCAGGGGTCTACACTGCTGTTACTGTATGTATATATATATATATAGATATATATAGATATATATATATATATATATATAGATATATATATATAGATATAGATATATATATATATATATAGAGAGAGAGAGAGAGAGAGAGAGAGAGAAGACAGAGTAATGCAATTGCACCAATTCACAGCTGACAAAGTCCTTTTTGGTAAAAGTTACTTACTCATCTTTAATGTAATAAAATACACATTAAACAGGTGTTGTGTTTAATGTGTATTTTATTACATGAAAGATGAGTAAGTAACTTTTACCAAAAAGGACTTTGTCAGCTGTGAATTGGTGAGTGCTCTCCTTTCTCTCTATGAGCCTTATTTTAGTTCACTCTTTCTGACAAAATCCTTCTTAGATGGGCAAAACCATGTGCGCTGCAGGGGGGGGCAGATGTAAAATGTGTAGAGAGAATTAGATTTGGGTGAGTTTTTATGTTTCTGTGCAGGATAAATACTGGCTGCTTTATTTTTACACTGCAATATAGATCTCACTTTGAAAACCCCACCCATATCTAATTATATCTGTACAAGTAACATCTGCCCCACCTGCAGTGCACATGGTTTTGTCCATCTAAGAAGGATTTTGTCAGAAAGAGTGAACTAGAATAAGGCCCTATATTATTGGACTTCATTGTTCCTTGGATTGAAGCACAATCGTATTAGAAGCAGGTTATCCGCACTCAAATAAAGTTCTTTCCATATATATATATATATATATATATATATATATATATATATATATATATATATATATATATATATATATATATATATATATATATGGGAACAAAGTACAGTGCGCAGTAGGGTAATTCAATGTCCCAGTATAAATACCAGTCCTTTGGTGATCCAATGAAAATGGATGACGGTGGGTTAATCCTCCACACACAAAAGTTCACAGCACTTTTGGCTTTTAAAGCCGGCAGCTCCACACAATTTATGAACCAAAAGGTTCTTCCTGGATCCAACAGGTGGTTTGTATCTGAAAAGATATGGTGGGCGCTCCAATAGTGCAAAATTATCGCTGGTACAAAAGTATATTTATTTAAAAATCACATAAAAACACAGGGATGGGTGACGTACCACAGCCCCTTGGCCTAGCGTCAAAGCGTGACCGTGGAGCCAGGAGAGAGTGTAACTACTCCAACTTGTGATTTGTATGCTGTCTGAATTGCGGCTATTTGTTTGCCGCCGTCTGTGGTACGTCACCCATCCCTGTGTTTTTATGTGATTTTTAAATAAATATACTTTTGTACCAGCGATAATTTTGCACTATTGGAGCGCCCACCATATCTTTTCAGATATATATATATATATATATATATATATATATATATATATATATATATATATATATATATATATATATATATATAAAAACACAGGGGGCCCAGCACTCACTACAACAAACTAACTCACCTTAACATTCAAATAATCAACTAACTCACCTTAGTATACAATTAATCAAATAAATAATGGGGTTTTAGTTCATGAATTGATCAATGCATTTAAGCTTGCAGCCCATCGCCAAGGGACCCCATTTCACTAACTTGCAGTGAAATGGGGTCCCTTGGCGATTGGCTGCAAGCTTAAATGCATTGATCAATTCATGAACTAAAACCCCATTATTTATTTGATTAATTGTATACTAAGGTGAGTTAGTTCATTATGGAGAGTGTTGAGTCCCTGTATTTGTATTTATTAGAGCATGTGGTCACAGGCCACTTCACCCCAACCTGGGAATGGCGAGTGCTGCTTGCACCCCATTCGCAGGGATGGCGAGTGTTGTGGTACTCTGTATATGTGTGTATATATATATATATATATATATATATATATATATATATATATATATTTATATTTATATATTACATTTGGTCTATCTATAATACTTTAACTTACCTGGCATATACTGGGTCACCTAAGTGTCCATCTCCATGCTTTGCTCCGCCCCTCTGGAAACCCCCTTCTGAAAATCCTGCGTTTGACCCTGCCCCATCCACACCTCTCTGTCTCCCTTCTCATTCGTTCTGTTTAATATCTCCCCTCAACTCCACTCTTACACTATTCATGTAGCTGGCATCGCTGACATCCCAAAGATAAGTATCAGGGTCACTGTTAGGGTTATAGCCTGGGGGGGAGGGGGCTTATCCATAGCCACCACCCCGAGGATTAGGCCTAGCTTCCACCCCCCCAAGGGTAGGTAAAAATGCTCACCCACTCCAATGTTGGGATTGTCTCCTTACCATCTGTGCCACTGTCTTTCCCCCATCTGCACTCTGTCTATCCTCCAACTGTGTACCACTCTCCTTCCCTATCTGTTGCCCTCTGTCTACCGCAATTGCATTACTCTGTCTTACCTCCCCACATCTGCAAAACTGTTTTCCACCTTTGTATTGCTTTGCCCCTTCATCAGTGCTGCTTAGTCTTTCCCCTATTCACACATTTCTGCACCCTCTCCCCCATCTACACTGCTCGGTCTCCTCTCTCCAATCAATACCACTCTTACCTCATCCGAGCAGTTTTGTTTTCTGCTCAGACCTTCAGTTGCATTGACTGCATGTGTGTATCCCAATGAGCACACAAATCTTTGAATTAGCAGCTCCACCATTGTGTGAGTGACAGCAATCTCACTCTGTGAGAGTGCTGAATCAGCACTTACCCACAGGCTGTGATGGCGTACCTTATCTGTATTGCGAAAGGAACACGTCCGTTAAGGCGCCAGCCTTAATGATCGGAATTTCATTGCTTTTTGGCGTTTGATTGGAAGAGTTACAACAGGTGTCTGAAATGCCAGATCATGGCCCTTATTCTGATTGACGCGGACTTTACCGCATACTTTCGGATCGCGTGTTTACGGCGTCTGCGCATGCGTGGAGAACGCAACGCGCATGTGCCACGCCTTGACTCGGTACCAGTTCGGCCAGATCCCGTCCAGAACTGATCACCGCTATCATTCGGGAAATAGGGGCGTATTATGGGCGTCATGCGGAATGACACATGGGCGTAGTTTCAAAGTGGGCAAAACGGGGCGGAAACATGGGCGGACACGGGGGAGTACACTTATGTTGGGGGGCGTACATTCGGAAACCACTCCGAATGCACGCGATCAAAAAGGGCAGAAATGTGCGGTGTCCACAAGTGTACTATTGCTTTGCGGACACCACTCGTTCATGCGGTAGGCGAACGTACGCCTAATGACTACAACCATTAACACCTGAACCCAATAGAATCTACTCCTTTACTCATTACTCACTAATAGGACGCTTGTCAGTGCTTTAATTGAAACCATTGCTGCTTCAAGGAAACCTTACTAGTCCCCCACATATGCTGTACTTGTCAGACACTTTCAAACTGCTAACAATGGACATGACAGAATATTAATACTAGCAATACACATGTGTATTTGACATGTACTCATGAAACCACACATTTTGGGTAAAGTAAACACATTTATTTATATTCATGTCACAGTCAATGCCAGTGTGATGCAATGACCATAAAATAATACATACAAACAATAAACAACATGGCAGGAATGCCGCAAAATAAATAATAATACAAAACAAATATAATTGCACACAGATGGACTCCAGCACCTCCTATGTGCCACTGCACATGCAGCCAGTGGGAAATGAGGAGGCTGCTGGCCCTTCTACAGCAGGGCAAGCTGCACCTGACCATTCAACAGCAGGGCACCCTACACCTGGCCCTTCTGCAGCAGGCCAACCTGCAGCTGGCTCATATGCACCATCAGCAGAATCATTTGGAACACAACCGGGGACTTCACAAGATAGTACCATGGCCATCACTTCAAGTACAGCTGACAGTAATGGCAGGCAAAAGAGGGCAACAGGGGAACCACAAAGGACATATGAAGCAAGGGCTCAGCTGGTTACCCTCAGCACGTGATTGGACACAAGAAGCTGACACACACAGCACAATGGAAGATTTGGGAACACATAACGGCGGAGATTAATGCAGCCACAAGTTCATTTCCGACCACGTTTGGCCTTGGTAGGCTCCTTGGCCTGTGCAGCAGCTCTTCGGGGACGGCCAGATGCTGGGGCAGGTGGAGCAGATGATGTGGAGGGGTTGGCTGGTCTACCCCTCCTGCCAGCAGGGAGTGTTGCCGGTGGTAATGCACCAGAAACGGATGCCATTAGGACCCTGTTGCTGGTAACCAGCTCCACCATAAGCTCATTATGGTGGAGGAGGAGATCATTTTGGCGGGTGGCTTGCTCGGCCAGCACCTGAGCACTTGCAGCCATGGCCTGCATGCTCGCAGCCATGGACTGCTGGGTGCTGACCAAGCTCGCCAGGATCTCCTCGGTCCTACGCACCCGTTCTGATGCCAAGTCTCCCTGCTGGTTGATGTCCCCAAGCACCTCGGCCAAGGCGGCCAAATCGGCTTGGGCCGATGCCTGCTGCTGCACAGGCCTACCTCTGGGGCCAGGTGGCACGGACTCCTCCACCTCCTGAACAGAGTCGTCACCAAGCGGTGGGGTGTCTGTGGGAAAAGATAAACACAATTAGGAGACATTCTACGATAATTACTTGCACAAGTTTATGGCATGACCAATATTTACCTTCCAGAAAAGACGCAAACACTTCAGCTGGGGCCTCGCTATCCATCGTGCTCACCCCCCTGATCTCCTCAACTGATATACAGCTCTCGGCCATCACCTCCAGGGGGGTGAGCTCTAGCCCTGATGGCATGGGGCCGGCCCCAGATGTCTGGCTGTGGTCCCACCGCTTGGTCATCTTCCTCTTCAGGTTGGTTTTGAAGTCCTGCCACCTGCAATGTAAGTTGACATATTAATACATGTCACTCCCAATGTTAGCTGTTGCAGCCATTGCTCTGTGCTACATATTACAACATGTGATTAATGTCCCATATATAATATTACATGCAACTATGATATCAACCGTTACAATACACATTCACAATCACCCTACTCTAACTCTCAACGAAATAACATGGCAATAATGTATGTGTATCGTAACAACCTCACGGCCCATTTGCTAAATGCATCTAAGCATCAATTCAATCATTACTTGGCTATTACTGGCCACATGTATCACAAAACAACTTGCCTCTTCTTCACATGGTCCGTCTCACGAACTTGTGGCGCTACTTCATTAATCTCTGCCGTTATCTGTTCCCAAATCTTCCATCTGCGTGTGTGTGTCAGCTTCTCGGATGGACACTCTATCCAATCACGTGCTCGGGGAACCAGGATGGCCAGCTCCTGTGCTTCATATGCCTTATTTTTTTTGGGTGGTTCCGCTGTTGCACTGGCTCGCCCCTTGCCACGTCCCTGGCCACGCCCCCTGGCACCAGTCGCTGCACTTGAAGTGCTGGCCATGGTACTACCTTGTGAAGTCCCCTGTTGTGTTCCAAACAATTCTGCTGATGGTGGATATGAGCCAGCTGCAGGTTGGCCTGCTGCAGAAGGGCCCGGTGTAGGTTGCCCTGCTGTAGAATGGTCAGGTGCAGGTTCCCCTGCTGTAGAAGGGGCAGCAGCCTCCTCATTACCCACTGGCCGCATGTGCAGTGGCACATAGGTGGTGCTGGAGTCCATCTGGTCAAATAGTTGCTGCAGCACTGGGTCCACCTCTGGTTGGGATCCAGACATGTTAGCAACAACATTGTCACCTTCTAATACACCTTTATATACTGTTTGTGTAATCTGTTTGGCGGACATCAGCGGCAGCTGCGTTCCGTGCGTGAGCGTACGTCGCTGTTTTTTCGCGCCGCATACGGTGGCGGAAATTCCATTGTGTAAAACCTGGCGAAAGTTCTACATGAAATACTGGTCACCAATGCTAACATTGCATAGAATCTTCTGATACACCTGTGACTATTGCACAATACACATGCTATTTGCTAGCATGACATGACATTTCATTCATGACTACTGTGGTATTGTGGCGTTTTAGTGCAAGCTAAAAGTAGCCCAATCCCTTAGAGAATCCAGCCCACAAGTCATGCAATACTCATCTCTACTGTTATAGACCACACATGTGAGAGCCCTATAAATAGTGACTTCCTGCTAGAATCATTTGTCTCCAGATCTGGACTTGTCAGGGTCTAAGGTAAGCTCTTCCATGCTCCTTGTAGATATGATATCCATTAACAATGTAAGTGTATGCATGTATGCACCATTGCCTCACTGACTACAGATTGTTGGGCCAGCAAAGTGCGTGTATCATTATTGCAACATGTCACATGTTCACTATTTCACTCACAGGTCTTAAACATGTGTGGGTTCATCTATTGCAGGACAACATGTCCCAGCAATAGATGAAATGTCTCATAGTACATGATGTCGGCAAAAAATGCTGACACCTTTATATGTGTGTTTTGGACGGTGTGTATTGAGTTCATATTATTGTGTCATCATTAGAGAGTCAAATGGATCTGCGGGATTTCACGGGGCGGCCATCTATTGTACGTATTGAAGGCTACAAATCTATTTGTAGTGGGATATGGCCATTATGTGCATAGGTGCATCAGTATTTATGTTCATTTCTTTATAGGTTGCAGAAGCTATTATGCGCTACATGGAGAGGAGGCTAAGGGCACTTGCGGCTCTCCCCACTCGTCGCCCAAGGAGGCCAGGACGTGCTAGAATCTATCGCACACGGGTGACTCTGTTTGCTATGCCCGATGATGAGGTACTTACTAGGTACCGGTTACCGCCACATGTAATTCTGGATCTGCTCACCTTAATTCAGAGCGATCTGGACCCTCTACACGCGATCACGACAGCAATTCCGCCTCACACACAGCTGCTGGCGGTGTTGCATTTCTGCGCCTCAGGATCATTCCAACAAGTAGTGGCAGTACTTGCTGGAATATCTCAGCCGGCCTTCTGCCGAATCCTGAGGCGTGTGACGTCGGCCATGTTCAGGCGCAAGGGGCACTTCATGGCCATGACATTTGCCACCGAGACCCTGCGCAGAAGCCAGCAGGCCTTCCATCAAATTGCTGGCTTCCCTAATGTGATAGGGGCTGTGGATGGCACCCATGTACCATTTGTGCCTCCATCTCGAAGTGAGAAGATATATAGGAACCGCAAATTGTTCCACTCACTGAACGTGATGGTGGTATGTGGCCCATCCATGGAGATTCTCGCCTTCAACTCGAAGTTTCCCGGAAGTGCCCATGACTCTCATGTCATCCGACAAACCGGGATATGGCAAAGACTCCAAGAGCTGGAAGGCCGTGATGCGTGGGTTCTGGGTGACTCCGGTTACCCATGTACGCCCTGGCTACTTACGCCGTACAGCTACCCAGCACCGGGCCCACAGGAGGCATTCAATCGGGCGCATGTTGCCACCAGGCAAGTGGTGGAGCGCTCAATTGGCCTTTTAAAAGGTCGATTTAGAGTGCTCCACCGCACTGGTGGTGACTTACAATATGCGCCTGAAATGGTGTCGAGGATCGTGGGCCTGTGTATATTTTTCCACAACATTGCTGTGCGGCGTGAGATACCCTTTGATGAGTGGGAGGTACCATCTGAGCCGCAAGATCCGCCCATGCGCCCATCCCGCGCCCCTGAATGCCGGAGGGGATACCAGCTGCGGGACTCTGTGGCGCAAAGATACTTCAGGTACATGTTATCGAGTTGACAGAACACACCAATTATTGTACAAATCACCCCTTCAAATAAGTACAGTGTGTTAGTTGTCAGTGTTACAACACGAAAATTAGCCAGCCTGCCCTCCTAATGGCAAAGAAATAGGAGATATTTATCATATGTGCTTAGTTTTGGGGGAAGTTAAATATTGGTGCTAATTATTATACCTTGTTAAAGGGATCTTATGTGTTTGTTATATCTTCATTATTGTAGTTGATACTATCCCTGATGACTGGTGAGTACATTGATTTATTCTGTAATGTGTTTGGGATTTTTTCATGTGTTGATGTCTGATTTGTTTGCAGATATATATATATATATATATATATATATCTATATATATGATATTAGAATTTATTCACATGTTTCAACATTTCAAGGAGCAGGCAGCCAGGCAGCCAGGCAGGCAGGCAGGCAGGCAGGCAGGCAGGCAGGGCTGTTGTATAATGCTGGTCTCAGGATACCTGCAAGTGTGTGTATGTGTCTTTTACACATAAATGTACGCATACACATAGATGCATAGAGTAAATAATGCTAAGTACAGCTATGCGTTGCTAAGCTATAGCACGCGTTGCTTGGCGGAGCGAGGCGTCATTGGATTTGCTAAGTGCATACACACTGTGTTTTATATATATCAGATTTGTTCATTGCCATACATCAACACTACTGTTTTGAAGGCAAGCGAATTTGTCACCATTTGTGTTGGCGCAGAGACGCTGTTCATGTAAAGATGAACAATAAAGTTATTAACACAAATAACTGTGATCAACCAATGCCACCACCTGATTGGTTGATAGATGCCATTGTCAACATGGCGGAGACACGAAGGGCAGAACCCTTCACACATGCGGAGCTGAGGGTTCTTGTCTCCGTCATGGAGACAAGGCTGGGCCGTGCAGGGCCCTTTATCACAAACCGGCATAAGCGGAGGGCCTATGCTGCGGCAGGGCGCCGAATTTACGCCCGCACTCGGGTGCGGAGGTCCCTCGGGCAGCTGGAGAGGCGGTGGTCGGACCTCCGCAGGCGCCAGCCCCAGCTGCTCCAGCAACTCAGGGGCGAAATTGCTGATTGTGAGTATTTTAGCTATGAAATTTCGCACTTACAACATAGCATATATAAACAATAAAATGTGTCTCATGATAAGTGGGTGTCCATGGGTTTAAAAGTCCATAGACTGTTATGTGTGCTTCTTCCTGGTTAACATGCAGTCATGTGGCTTTTATATGTAATGCCATAGCATTGAGGATTCTGATGCATACAATGTGCCAGATCTAATATGTGTTACACATTGAGAAATGCCTGGGTTGTAATGTGTGAACAAATTACTACCAATCACATAATAATTTAAATGTCACAATTTGGAATCCATTAACAGTAAGGAGCTACTTTCCTGCATCGTTTGCCATCATTATCACCCTTCCATGTATGTCTTGTTATGGATTAATACATGTGCCCCAATGACCCCACATTGACCATGATGTTTTTTTCTACCACACAGCACGAGCCCAAGCACGACAGGCCCGTGAAGAGGCGGAGGCAGCCCTGGGACAGGAGGAGGCCCAAGACCCGGAGGAGGAGGTGGCGGCAAGGGTGGAGGAGGAGGAAGTGGAGGAGGAGGAGATGGTGGTGGAGGAGGAGGAGGTGCGTGAGGAGGTGGTGGAGGAGGATGTGGTTGCGGAGTTGGTTGCGGAGGAGGAGGTGTTGGTGGCGGAGGAGGAGGTGGAGGAGGAGGTGGTGGTGGTGGAGGAGGAGGAGGAGGAGGAGGAGGAGGAGGTGCGTGAGGAGGTGGTGGAGGAGGATGTGGTTGCGGAGTTGGTTGCGGAGGAGGAGGTGTTGGTGGCGGAGGAGGAGGTGGAGGAGGAGGTGGTGGTGGTGGAGGAGGAGGAGGAGGAGGAGGAGGAGGTGGAGGAGGAGTTGGAGGAGGAGGTTGTTGTGGCAGAGGAGCTGGCGGAGGAGGGGGCTGAGGAGGCCACGGTTGCCCCGGAGGAGTCGGATGACGATGGGGAGGAGGCGTGCCAGGCCCCGGAGTACCAGCAGATCGGTATGTTAACATAATGCATCATTCATGAAGTAGTTGTACTGGTATTTGTTATGTAGCACTGGTGATAAAAATTTTGTGTCCCATACTATTCATATAGACCCCAAAGTGGGTAGCTACAGATACAGGTACGGGTTAGATGGGGTGTCCAAGGCATCCCTTTCATCCAGGACACCTCTGAATTACACAGGTTTGTGGGATGGCTTGGAGCTCCATTTTGACTGCCACATAACCGTTGTAGTTAAACAGGATCCTGGAGTAAAGGGATGAGTGGATCATTTGTGGATTAAATTCACCTGCTGCAAGCGTTGATTATGACCCATCAAATAGTGGAATCTATATTGTTGGTGAATGTTATTTATAAACTATAGGATGTATGCTATAAATGGAGTATGGCCCGGCCTACCTTGGAATGGAGTCAGAAGTTGCCAGTGTCCCAGGAGCCTCCTCTACCTAAACACCCCCTGTAGTTCTGATTGTTTTTTTGCCCTCACAGAATTGTAGGTTGGTTTAGACAGAATTATGATTTTGAGGATGTGTACTGTGCATTCCTGACATTTGCATAACTCCCATGCCACGAACCATCACTGAACTTAGACTGAGCAGATTGTGACAAGTTCTTATTGACGGAGGCCATGACCTGCTTGTCATTGGTTAGTCATGGGTGGGTTGTGACTGAGAAGAAACAATATGACTGTTATGTCTTCTGCAGAGTAAAGGGTATAGGCCAAAAAAGACAGTATGTAGTCAATAAGTTAGCATGTATGTATATATGTATGTGTCATATCTATTTATCTATGTGTGTCTCTATCTCTCTACATCATGGGTCCTCAAACTGCGGCCCTCCAGATGTTGTGAAACTACAAATCCAGGCATGCCTTGCCACAGTTTTAACACTTCCTTATAGCAAAACTGTGGCAATGCATGCTGGGATTTGTAGTTTCACAACATCTGGAGGGCCGCAGTTTGAGGACTCATGCTCTACATAGATATATATATATATATATATACACACATGTCACCTAGCATTTGTGCAATTTATGTCGCAGTATGTGAAATGTATGCAAGAATAACATGACTAATTTTTGCCCCTTTGACATGCCCACAGATGACACCACACCGGCAGATGAGGGGGTGCGTGGGGCCCTCCTGCGAGTGGAGCACCATCTGCGGCTCCTTCAAGCAGACCTGCAGGACCTCAAAGACCTGCTTATTTAATTTATAATTTTATATTTTTTTATTTCTGTTAATTGTCTGTTTAAATAAATTCTTTATGCAAGTTTACAGTTGTTGGTTTTATTTGCACTTTAAATAGTATATGTGTAGATTGGTTATAATCTTTTACACAGGGTGTAATACAAACCATTGCACTTACATTGCTGTAAGGGTTAATGTGTGCAATGCATGTGTTAGGCATGCTTGTAAGGATATATTGGAATCTAATTGATTCCAATTCCAAATAAGCAGTTTTTTATGAGGATAGGTAATTGAATAAGTGGGTCATGTGATGTATAGCAGAAGATACTTCATAGTGGGTTGTTTGGCGTAAATACTCCGCTTACGTGCGGTAGCACCGCTTGGCTCCCGTTCGGATGCGGTATTCCCGAGCATACTCTGTAATACTCTGTAATACCGTGCCGAATCGGAGTGTTTCTCCCGCACACGCATGCTTTGTATGTCGTCCGTAAACACGCCCTGTTCTTAAAGAGTGAGTCCGTCCGAATGCGGAGGACACGTGGGCGTTTCTACGGACGATGGCCGCACGCGGCAAAACACCGTGGCGTGCGGACCGCACCGTAAGAATGCGGGAATATCCGCACCGATCAGAATAAGGGCCCATGTGTATGAAGCCTTAATGGGACATGTGAAACTGTAAGGTTCTTTGTCTATGGAATTTCATAGCTTTTTTTCAATATATTTTTCTAAATTCAGAAATTAAAAATTAAATTGTAAGAATAAACATTAGATTTTTTAAAAATGTTTAACGATAACAATCTCCTGGCAACAAGCATTACCCCTGGCCACAAGCATTACAAACCCCTGGCAATGAGTATGACACACAGCCCATGAAACCTCTGGCAATGAGCATTACACCCAGTGTGTAGAAACTTTACTGTAGGGCATAATGTATCATGGGCATTGCAGTGTGGGGGCATATGGTGCAGGGGACATTATTGTATAGGGCTTAATATGGTGAAGTTTTGGTGCAGGGCCAAAAACTGGGGTGTAAGGTAGTCTGTTCCGGTGTGGCCATATTAATGAGACCATGCTCCTTGCCTGGGGCAGAGCATTCTGCAGCTTTTACAATTCCCAGATGTAAAAGCTGGAGAATGCTCTGCCCCAGGCAAGGAGCCCAGAGGAACAGCCATTGGGAATACACTGGGGGCAGCTCATTGTGTATTTACATTTCCCAGGTGGTTGCTTCTGTTTTCAACAGTAGCAGAGTGCTGGGTGTAGGGGGCCCCTCCAGCTCCACTGGGCTGCCCGATCACTGAGATCAGGGACACACTAGGAGAGGGTGCAGAGGGACCAGGAGGTTCCTCTAAGATTGGCAGATGCTGGAAGATTCACTTCCAGCAGCAGTACAGTTTCTGGTTTAAGTGATATTCAATAGTTTTTTTAAATCGGACATGTGCATCCATCATATGAACATGCCAAGACACGGGCATAACTAGGGTCTTTGGTGCTAAGGGCAAGTTGAAGAATGTGCACCCTCCCCCCCAACCAAAAAATACAAAAAATAATCATGCACTTCAGAAAAGGACATGATCAGCTGGGGCTGGGCATTGGTGAGTAATACCATGTTCTCACTGCGAGTGAGAAATACACGGCTTGAAATGCCAGGGACTGCAGGGACAAACACCCGTTCTCACTGCAAGGCAAATTACAGAGTGAAGAAGTTCTACCAGATTATTTGCCATTTAACACAGGTTTTTATGCAGTGAGAACAAGTCAACCCGTGTCTGCATACCCGGATCTCAAACACTGGTAAAAAGAAGGGTTTTACCCATGTATGAGATCCGGGTATGCGACCCGTTCACACTGCAAAAAAATCCGTGTTAAAAGGCAAATTTCCGGGTCGACATGCTAGACCCGGGAATTTGCCTGCAGTGAGAATGGGGTATAACTGAAAGAGACACATAGGGCAGAGAGAGGGGGGATCAGGAGAAGAGAGAGACCAGGGGCAGTGAGAGGGACACATGGGAGAGAGATAGACAGAGACCAGAGCCAGACAGGGAGAGAGATATGGGGAAGAGATATGGGGAAGAGAGAGACAGAGCACAAGCATTACCAGTCCCAGGCTCATGGAGTGGTCCTGAGCAGGAGAGGGACAGTATGCACAGGAGAGGGATAGTATGTGCAAGGGGAACAGTGTGGGGGCAGTATGTGCAGGAGGGGACAGTGTGGGAGCAGTATGTGCAGGGGGGACAGTGTGGGGGCAGTATGTGCAGGGGGGCAGTATGTGCAAGGGGGGGCAGTATGTGCAAGGGGGGGCAGTATGTGCAGGAGGGGACAGCGTGGGGTGGTATGTGCAGGGGGGACAGTGTGGGGGCAGTATGTGCAGGGGAGACAGTGTGAGGGCAGTATGTGCAGGGGGGACAGTGTGGGGGCAGTAGGTGCAGGAGGGAACAGTGTGGGGGCAGTAGGTGCAGGAGGGAACAGTGTGGGGGCAGTAGGTGCAGGAGGGAACCGTGTGGGAGCAGTAGGTGCAGGAGGGAACCGTGTGGGGGCAGTAGGTGCAGGAGGGAACAGTGTGGGGGCAGTAGGTGCAGGAGGGAACAGTGTGGGGGCAGTAGGTGCAGGAGGGAACAGTGTGGGGGCAGTAGGTGCAGGAGGGAACAGTGTGGGGGCAGTAGGTGCAGGAGGGAACAGTGTGGGGGCAGTAGGTGCAGGAGGGAACTGTGTGGGGGCAGTAGGTGCAGGAGGGAACGGTGTGGGGGCAGTATGTGCAGGGGAAATGGTGTGGGGGCAGTATGTGCAGGGGGGCGGTGTGGGGGTAGTATGTGCAGGGGGTACAGTGTGGGGGCAGTATGTGCAGGGGGTACAGTGTGGGGCAGTATGTGCAGTTGGAAACAGTGTGGGGGCAGTATGTGCAGGTGGAAACACTGACCCAACCTGCCCCACAACTAGCAAATGTGTAATTAATATTATCACACAATACAAGTGGGAGGGGGTTTACTGCACCCAGTGGCTGACACCTTCTCCCGGCGGCTCCCGGTGCCATATGCTGAGTTCGGTTGCTGCTACTACTGATGTGGAAGTGCTTCCGCCTGATGCTGCCGCCGGTTCCATAGCGCCGATAGCAGTGTTAACGCTATCGCTGGGCAGAGCCACTGCTGCCAGCACTTCTCCTCAATTCCACCCACCCCTAAAAACTAATAACACACATCTGCTGCACATTGGGACAGTCACCTGGCCAGCACCCCCAGCATATGGTGGAGATGGTGGTGGACTTCAGTAGGAAACCAAATGCCATGCACCCACTCATAATATCTGACAGAGTAGTGTCGAGGGTCGACTCCTTCAAATTCCTAGGAACAAAGATTTCCTGCGACCTCAAATGGGGTCCCAACATCATCACAACTGTCAAGAAGGCTCAGGTTGTTCTTCCTGAGGCAACTCTGCTGCTCAACTTCTACACTGCCATAGTAGAGTCTGTCCTTTGCTCCTCGATCACAATCTGGTTCGGAGGAGCAAACGAGAATGACAGACGAAGGTTGCAAAGAGTGGTGAGGATGGCAGAAAAGATCATTGGGGCGGAGCTCCCCACTGTCCAAGAACTATACCTAGCCAGGGTCAATAAGCATGCAGGAAAGATCTTGGCGGACAAGCTACAACCTGGCCACAACCTGTTTGAACCCCTTCCGTCAGGCAGACGTTTTAGGTCCATCCCAGCAAAGACGACAAGAACTACAAAAGGCTTCTTCCCAATAGCTGTCCACCAACTAAACCATATTGAACATACCAAATACTGAATACTAACTCAAACTTTTCTAGATACATGTGAAATGTATGTGATGTATGTTTATGCCTCTCTTCCCTTTGTGTTCCCTGATTGATGCTGCACTGTTACCACAAAAAATTCCAAGCATACGCAAGTATACCTGGCCAATAAAAATGATTCTGATTCTGATATATCGCCTGCTGCACGAGACAGCCACCGACAGCCACCGGCAGCCCAGCACTGGGAACATTTACACTTCCCCACAAAAAGCACTTTTAGTTTTGAATTTCCCCACAGTGCTGGCAGTGCAGTGAATAAATTAGCTGACATCACTCAGCTTACACCCGTACCTCCGGCACAACACTGACCTTACTAATCTCTGTCATTAGAACAGTGTCAGTGTAAATAATCACACATCACCCCCCACCCCTCCATCCCCACCCCCATGTATAACATAAACACCACAAATTACACTTTACACAGAAGAATTTAAGTTTGCAAGCAGGAGTCGGCCATCTTGGTACACCCAAGTGAAGCCTCTGTCTGTACTCCCCCTGCTGGTGGCCACTGCGCATGTGCAACAAGTTGAAAAGCCCTATCTTTATAATGGGGCATGTTTCACTAAAAAAATAAAACTGTAACTGTCTGGTAAACCTTAACCCCAAAAGGCACTACACTGGGACAATATCTATCTGATAAAAAAAAAACCTTAAGTCTTAATTCTTCCTCTACCCTGAGTTATGCCTTCCCAAAAATCCCCTGATAGACCATCATTACAAACTATGTCAAATAGCCACTTCTGAAGTGGCAGAAAAAAACTGACAGTTGGAAGTTTAGATTGCTCCCAATTGCTAATTTTTTACTATTTTGCCCTGAAATTGGCATGCAGCACAGATTGACGATTCTACGCGTTCATGCCAAATTTCAGGTCAGTACGTCCAGTCACTTTTGAGGTGTAGCCCCTCAAACACCATGCCCCCATCTCAAAACTTCCCTATGGGAAAATTACGTTTGATCCATTCAGCCTTAATATAAGGGCACAACCGTGCTGTCACGGTTGAAGATTCAGATGGGGTCGTGTGATGCTCAAGGACTGGAGACGAGGCAGCAGCAGTAGGGTTAAAACGAGCGGGTTTAATAAATGATGTCATACAGGGACTCAAATACTTCTTTGAGAAAAGGGCAGGCAAAATATTAATAAATAGGGTACTTCTTTACTTTCACGGCGCCAGCATGGCGCCGCGCTACTTCCGGGTTACGCTCGCCACAAACTTAGTAAAATAAACGAAGTTAACGCCATGCCAACATGGATAGTTCATACCTCCACTATCCATGTTGGCATGGAGTTGATTTTAATTAGCGTGGCGAGCGTAGCGAGCCACCGAGCCCGCAGCGTGGGCGAGCGAAGCGCGCCCCGCAAGGGGACTCTGACGCGCGCCGCCATGCTGGCGCCGTGAAAGTAAAGAAGTACCATAAATAGCAATGAAGATGAATGTCCAGATAACAATGATGAGGAATATCCAGATTACAATGATGAGGAATGTCCAGATAACAATGATTAGGAATGTCCAGATAACAATGATGAGGAATGTCCAGAGAAAGAAGTGAAAAAGATGGCAACAACAATGGATCCGTTGACTGAAAGAATTATGGAGAATGACTGAGACCTGAAGATTCTGGAACTGTATTCCTGGGGGTTCCGGAGGCGGAACTGGAGTTAGGAATCCAGGAGGTAGCACCTAGGAGTTCCAGGAAGGAGCTGGCGTCCAGCGTGATTTAAATGAAGTAATGGGGTCTATGGCCAATACAAGCAAACGGACACAGCGGGAACAGCAAGGGCACAATGAGTCAGGAGCCTTCCAGGAAGTGCACAGCACAGAAGACTTATTGCACTGACACTGAGCTACCTAGGCAGATCCCCTATATGCATAGGGGGCGGCTGCCATTGGTTGTCACAGTGGAACAGGTGAGAATACCTGACCTGGCCCAATCCCCCGTTTGCCCATAAGCAAGATGGCGGCGCTGGTCTCCCAGCGTCTATAGCCTTAGAGCGGGACCACGCTGCAGACTCTCATGCTGACCTCCACACTGCCGAACCTCTGACTGCCGCCTTACCTGTCATGGAGACCGACAGGCACGGACGGGTGAGTACAGTACCCACCGTGCACTGCCGTGATGGCATGTGACAGTACCCCCCCCCCCTTTTTGGGTGACCTCAGGACGCTTGTGCTTCTTATGGGGATTCTTCAGGAAGAAGTGTTTAACAAGATTTGGAGCATGTAAATCGGCTTGGTCTACCCAAGAATTCTCCTCCGGCCCGAACCCAGCCCATTCCACCAGGAATTGATGCCGGGAGTTGCGATAACGAGAGTCTATGATTCGTTTGACTTCGAACTCTGCATCTTTCTCTGTATTGACTTTCGAAGGTCTGGGTACCCTCCTTTGGAAGATGCTTAACTTTAAAGGTTTAAGAAGAGACACGTGGAAGGAATTTGATATCTTCATGGAAGATGGAAGTTGCAATCTGTAAGCCACCAGATTGATGGGAAATGGCCCAATAAAGCATGGAGCAAATTCCATGGAAGGTACAGGAAGACGAAAATTGCGGGTGGACAGCCATACTCGATCCCCTACCTTTAAGGGCAGAGCCGCCTTTCTTTTCTTGTCAGCTGCACTCTTATATCTGACAGAAGCTTGAAGAAGAGCTTTTTGGACCTCAGCCCATATTTTTGCAAAACGATAAAGAGAAGAAGAAGCTGCGGGAACCGCTGTAGAAGGCAGACTTGTGAAGTCAGGGGACCGTGGATGCTTGCCGTAAACTGTAAAGAAAGGTGTGGTACCTAAAGAGGAATGGTAGGAGTTGTTGTGTGCGTATTCTACCCAAGGCAAAAGATCCTTTCATTCATCCTGAGAGGAGGACACGAAGAGTCAAATGATTGTCTCTAGATCTTGGTTAACACGTTCGGTTTGCCCATTAGTCTGAGGATGGAAGGCGGTGGAGAATTTCAGTTTGATTTGAACAGCATCACATAGAGCTCTCCAGAACTTGGCGACAAACTGCACACCCCGGTCGGATATCATTTCTTTAGGTAAACCATGAAGTTTGAAAATGGTCGATATGAAGAGTTGAGCTAGCACAGAGGCAGAAGGCAGGGATTTTAGGGGCACGAAGTGGGCCATCTTTGAAAATCGATCGACTATCACCCAGGTGACAGTATAACCGCCAGATGCAGGTAATTCGGATATAAAGTCCATCAAGAGATGAGTCCATGGTTCCGTTGGGATGGACAGTGGTAGCAGAGCTCTAGCCGGGGGAGTCGAGAAGTCTTGTGCTGAGCACACTTGACACACAATGACACGAAGTTTGTCACGTCCTGCAGAATAATCGGCCACCAATATGATCGCAGGAGAAATTGCAAAGTCTTTTGAATGCCGGAATGCCCAGCAAAACGGGAGGCGTGACCCCAAGTCAAAAGCTTCTTGCGTAAATTGGGTGGCGCAAAGGACTTGCCTGAAGGAGGTGTAGGATGAGGAGTGGCATGAGCGAAGACTACTGGATTCGGGATGCGCTGCTTTAAAGGTTCGGAGTCTGAACTGGCATCGAAGGAACGAGATAAAGCGTCAGCCTTGTTGTTTAAAACACCTGGACGATACTTGATTTGGAAGTTGAATCGTTAAAAAAACATGGCCCAGCGGGCTTGTCGAGAAGTAAGACACTGGACATGAAGTAAGAAAGAAATATTTTTGTCTGAAAAGACTGTAATCTGGTGACGAGCCCTCTCCAACAGGTACCGCCATTCTTCGAAGGCTAACTTAACTGCTAACAGCTCTTGTTCTCCAATGGGGTCGTTTTTCTCTGCCGGAAGAAATTTCTTGGAGAAATATGCACAAGGGTGAACCTCTGAATCTTCTCCTTTTTGCGAAAGAACTGCCCCTACCCCTTCTGAAAAGGCATCAACCTCCAGGATGAAGGGTCTGTCCACATCTGGCTGAAGAAGGATTGGAGTGGTTATGAAGGCCTGTTTTAACTGTTGAAAGGCCTCAGAGGCCTCGGGTGGCCATTGGGCGGGATTGGCCCCCTTTTGAGTGAGTGCAGTAAGAGGCGCTGCAATGGTAGAGAAATTTCGAATGAAGCGACTATAGGAGTTGGAGAAGCCAAGGAATCTTTGCACCCCTTTGAGGGTGTTAGGAGGCATCCAATCTTGAATAGCACGAACCTTCTCAGGATCCATCTCCAACCCGGTACTTGAAAGAATGTGACCCAGGAAGGGGACCGAAGAAACTTCAAAGAGGCACTTTTCAAGCTTGCAAAAAAGCTGATTCTGGCGAAGACGACGTAATACCTCACGGACGGTGTGCCGGTGAGTACTGAGGGTGGGAGAGAAGATGAGGATGTCATCCAATAAACAACAATAGATACATACAACATGTCCCGGAAGATGTTGTTCACGAATTGCTGGAAAACGGCTGGGGCATTGCATAGACCAAACGGCATGACGAGATATTCATAGTGGCCGTCTCGGGTATTGAAGGCCGTCTTCTATTCATCTCCCTGGCGGATACGGATCAGGTTGTATGCCCCCTTCAAGTCTAGTTTAGAGAAGACCGTAGCCCCTTTAACTTTATCGAACAGTTCGGTGATGAGGGTACTTGTGGCTCACTCAGAAGAACGGGTATGACTCGAGATAAACAGGAAGAAAAGCAGTCCTTACTCCAGGCCTTGATCTCCATAGTTACCCAGTCGACATGGGGGTTGTGCTTGGTAAGCCATGGCATTCCCAGAACTACAGCGTGAGAGGACTGAGGAAGGACCAAAAACTCTAACCTCTTGGTGCAGAGCTCCGACTTGAAGGTGTACTGGAACAGTCTGAGAGGTTATATGACGACTAGAGATGTGGCTACCGTCAACGGCTGTCAGGACCAGAGGCTGCTCTAAGGGCTGGAGGGGTATGGAGAGCTGTGCAGCGAGATCGGCCAAAATGAAGTTTCCAGCTGCGCCTGAGTCCAGCAGGGCCTGGATGGAAGTCTGTCCCTGAGGGGTACTCAGCGTAACAGAGATGGAAGAGTCTATGGTGGAGGGAGATGGCAATAACACTCCTAATCTAACCTCGTTAGATTAGGAGTGGACAAGAGACCAGGAGATGGGAGGATGAGGCGCAGTACTTACAAAGATTCTCTCGATGCTGTTGGTTCTTTCTGCGAGGGAAAGACAAGACCGATTTATTTGCATTGATTCTTCTGTGGCAGAAGCAGTAGGCGATCCACTTTTTACAGGAGGAGTAACTGCAGGAGTGAAGAGAGGTCAAAGGCGATCAGATCGAGCTCTCTCTAGTTGCCGCTCTTGAAGCCGCAGATCAACTTTGTTGCATAAGGAAATTAGGTCTGTTAGGGAGGTATATTGCAGGTGGTCAGTTCATCTTTGAGGCGACCGGCTAGGCCATTCCAGAAAGCAGAAACAAGGGCCTGTTCATTCCACCCTAACTCAGATGCTAGTGTCTGGAATTGCACAACATATTGACCCACTGATCTACTACCTTGACGAATTCTCAGAATCTCTGTAGCAGCAGCTGATACTCGACCTGGTTCATCAAATATTCGCCAGAAGGAGGTGATAAATTCATCATAATTATTCAAGAGAAACCCAATCCAGGGCTGGGCCAGTAAGGAGAGAGACGATGTAGGCTACTCGTGCTTTGGCAGTTGGGAAGTTGGACGATTGGAGAGTAAAGTGCACATCGCACTGATTCAGGAACCCGCAACATCCTTTAGGAGACCCATTATATTTGCTGGGAGTTGGCAGATGCAGGTGAGAAGGAATAATAGACCCGGCTGGTGGGGTAGAAGGAGAGCCTCCCGAAGGCGCTTGTGATATTGCTGCAGCAACTGGAGCATCAGCTGGTGGGGGTGTCAGTGTTTGTAGGAATTGTGCCACTTGCCGCTGTGAGGACTCCAACTCTTCTAGATGACCCATGATGCCTTGCAATACACCTGCCAAGGATCCCTGATTTTCACCCGACTCCATCGGGTTAGTGCAAACTGTCACGGTTGAAGATTCAGATGGGGTCGTGTGATGCTCAGGGACTGGAGACGAGGCAGCAGCAGTAGTGTTAAAATGAGCGGGTTTAATAAATGATGTCATACAGGGACTCAAATACTTCTTTGAGAAAAGGGCAGGCAAAATAATAATAAATAGCAATGATAATGAATGTCCAGATATCAATGATGAGGAATATCCAGATTACAATGATGAGGAATGTCCAGATTACAATGATGAGGAATTTCCAGATTACAATGATGAGGAATGTCCAGATTACAATGATGAGGAATGTCCAGATAACAATGATGAGGAATGTCCAGAGAAAGAAGTGAAAAAGATGGCAACAACAATGGATCCGGTGACTGAAAGAATTATTGAGAATGACTGAGACCTGAAAATTCTGGAACTGTATTCCTTGGGGTTCCGGAGGCTGAACTGGAGTTAGGAATCCAGGAGGTAGCAAGGGCACAATGATTCAGGAGCCTTCCAGGAAGTGCACGGCACAGAAGACTTTTTGCACTGACACTAAGCTACTGTACCTAGGCAGATCTTCTTTATGCATAGAGGGCGGCTGCCATTGGCTGTCACAGTGGAACAGGTGAGAATACCTGAACTGGCCCAATCCCCCGTTTGCCTTTAAGCAAGATGGCGGCACTGGTCTCCCGGTGTCTATAGCCTTAGAGCGGGACCACGCTGCAGACTCCCATGCTGACCTCCACACTGCCGGACCTCTGCCTGCCGCCTCACCATGGAGACCGACACACGCCAGTCGGCGGCAGGCACGGACAGGTGAGTACAGTACCCGCCATGCACCAGCGCGACGGCGTGTGACACGTGCCCTTATAATATATAGTAAAGCGCAACGGAATCTGCTGCACTGTATAAGAAACTGTAAATAAATATAAATAAGTGGTTGGACCAGGTGTAAAAATATAATTTGGGCTCCCTCTTCTCCACTCCATTCCTAGTTCACAATATGCCACACAGCAGAGGGTAACAGGGGTAAACAGAGGGTGACAGTGTAAAGCAGAGGGCAATTCATCTCACATTGCGCAAAATGGTCTGCAGAGGCGCTGGGGGCTCAGGGGATAACTCATTGCTGGTCTGGGCAATGCATTTGGTGCATCAATGGTAGTTCAGTCTCTGATCCTAATTCTTAAGGTGGGCATACACAGGCAAATAAAATGCCTTTTCGACTGACATACATTTTATCTTACACTGCATATATAACAGGCATCCACAGTGAGATCTCCGTTGTCTGCAATATCCACTCCCTGAGGAGGAAACATTTCCCTGTTCCTTCATCTGTAAAGGAACTGGAGGAATGTCCGTTGGTTGGCCACGGCAAAGCATACACAGCTGACATGACATTTTCAAAATATCAAATCAGAGGGGCATGCTGGATGATCCTGCATTAATTAACTGATTAGTCAACTGCATACACGCCGTAATTATATAACAATTCCGCTGATATCAGAGGGGTTGTACAGAGTGGTTGTAGCATATATGCCTCGCATTAAATTTTATTTGCGGTATGATTAAGTGGGAGGCCACTGAAAATCATTTGACACTCTTGGCTGCCCCAAAATATAGGTACATTTCCTGGAGCTGACATCCCCTCATACCCCACCCAGAGCATCTCGCTGTACCAGCCGCAACATTACTTGAAAGTGAGCCATCTGGGGAGGCCGAAGACACGATTAAGTGCAAATTGCTTCATCGGCCTCCCTGGACAACCCACTTTACAATTCCGGTAATATAGACATTGAATAGCAGGGAATAGGGCCTTGATGATGGTATTGAACATTCATGCACCTGCAATGCTGACTCATGAAAAGGCCACACCTCCTGTTGTACCAACCAGACTGCCCCATGCGGGAGTCATGGGTCAGCCAGTTAGTAAGTTAGTAAGTTTTCAGTAAAATAGACACAATTGTTGCTAAAACATTTCATTTTAGATACAACCGTCTTTGACAGGTTTGCAATGGTCAAACATATGGCGTGGTCTAATACTATTCGAGTTTTTTGGAGGTGCGGGATGCTGACCGAACTCAGACTTTTTTTTAAAGCAGAATGTTTTTGCCTTATAAATAATGGCCACTTAACAAAAAAGGCCATGCTCGGCCGGTATCCGACACCTCAGGCCTACTCGACATTGTTACATCCTGCCAATGTTTGGATCTATAGGTGAATGTAAAAGTACATTGTTACATACTTGGGCTTCCAAATATGAATCTTTAGTGCTTTGCAGGGGATACTTGTGAGCATTCATCATCTTTACATTAACTGGACCTGAGCCTGAGTGAAACTTCTCTGTCCTTGTATGTTTTTGATCGAAACGAGATTTCCATTTTCCTGTGAAAATATATTGTGGTAAAAGAAAAAAATTAATTTAATGACAAACAATATAATCTGTATCCATATTTAGTTACATATGCTGTTAAGCTGGGCATACACTAGGCAACTTCTCCCCTTGGAGAAGTGGCCCGCAATCCACCCCTGAGCCACCCGGGAAGGTCTTTTTTCATGTGAAATATCACATGTGATCCCAGCCAAGCCTTCCTGGCTTGAAAGCAATCTAGCAGACCACTTCATTTAAGTTTGCGGTCAGGCTTATTAGCCGCTTCCCATCATAGGAGCCCATGTTAAACTCATAACATGGGCGCCTATGAAATGCAAACATCCTATCAGACACAAAGCTCCTCCCGAAATCGGTCCTGATTGGCTCAGGGGAGTCCCATTGACTGACGTCAGTGGGATTCCCCTCAGTATCATGGAGGAGCTGCATGTGTAAACACATAACAATACGAGTAAACCAGATCCAGCAGACTGAGGAGCCGCGTATGTGTTTACACATGCAGCTCCTCCATGATGCCTACTTTGGACTCAAGAGGACTGATCTACTCCAGAACTAAACTTTACATGCACGATTTGGTGTGATTTTTTTTTTTAGGTTAATAAAAAATTTGTCCCATGTTATTTTTTAAACACAGCCTGTAACATAGATATAGGTTTGGAAAAACTGTGGCAACAAACGTGCGCAATTAGACACAACGTGCAGCTAGTGTTACCACCTTAGGGTATAACATCCACAAATACCCAAAATGACAAAGCAGTTTGAAAGAGAGAATTAAGTGACCCAGGGGCCACTTCGTAGCGCTAGTCGTGCCAGATCTCCAACTCCCAATAAGGTGATATGTGATTCCCCAATGGGTATAAATTCAACAATATGAAAAACAATATTTATATAGATCTATCAGCAATGTTTATATAAATCCGTAGTTTAATCAATTATTTATTTAACTGGGCAGAAATCGCTGCTTCCTTAATAGGGAGTGTCGATCCCTTAGAGTGTACAAGATATAGAGAATAAGTGGCAGACACTAAAAATAGCGTCTGTCACTTTAAGAAGCGCTGATCTGCTCAGTAATAAATGACCAAGTTTTTAGCAAAAAATATAAAGCATTTTATTAAAACAACAAAACATGACAATTTATAATCCCCCCCATACAATTCATGTGCACAATATGACAGACAGACAAGACAAACAACAATAAACATATAATAAAAGCTTGGTTAGCTGGGATTGCCGTTTGATTCAGTCACTTATATTTGTGGTAATAAATGAGGCTTTATGAAAAATAGCTATGAGGCTTTATAAGGTGTTTTTTATAGTTACCGGTCCTGTACACTTGATTCCATTAGATAGCGCTATTGTAAAAGTAAGTGGAACTCAGGTCAGTCTCTCCAAGAATTACCAGAGATAAACTCCGGACTAGCTGCAGTGGGGACCTTCTCCTGCTGGACCAGCCAGCTAGGTGAACAATTTGTAATCCACGTATGATGCGCTCTTTACAGGAAATGTGCAGGAACAGCGGTGAATAGGGCCCAAAAACGCGTTTCTCCGCCTGTCACTGGAATCGGCGGCTTCCTCAGTCTGAGCCCATAGATGTAGAACAAGCATTTTTATAGCGGCGATATTCGCGCCCTTCCTTTTACCCGCACTTCCGGGTTGCGCTCCAAGCCTCACTATCATTTGCATGTATTTATAGGCTCCCGCGGCCATTTTGTCTATTGCGCTTCAAGCCTCACTTGTGCTCCGGGATCATCGCAATTATTAGCCCACAAATACCAGCCTCATTTGTATATCTGAAAAACGGATTATATTCTTTTGTAACTATATTCATAGTCCTTATGCCCATCGAAAATCCACCATGCCTCAATCTCATGCTGATTTTTTGCCTCTTTATTTGATTTGTTGTATATGTACCACAGCAGCTATCATATCAATATAGCAGCCGGCAATCCTTAAAGGGACATACTCACATAAAACATAAAGACACAAAAATAACAACAGCAACTAAATCCCTCAAAATGAATCAATAAATGATACCTAAATATTTAATAATTAATAATTAATAATAATCATTACTAAAGTACTCAAAATTAATAGACATAAAAAATGGTCATAGAAATTAATTAATAATAGTTGACATATTCTGGGGAACTCTTCAGTTTTAACAGTGATGTTTTCATAAATATTAGGATGGAGTTATAACCGTCCATGGGAATATGGATATATTGGGCAGCATGCATGGAATCATACAATAACATAAAAATATACATATCTCTATACATGTTTTAAATAATAATAGTCACTTGAATAACTAATTTAATCAAATGATTAACCCCTGTGACAAGACTGTGACCCCCCCCCCCCCTTACCCCCCAAAAAGGACCTTTTAATATACTATCTTATCCCACAATATCCCTTATTTAAATATTAAATAATATAATAAAATATTTAGGGTAATTAGTTACCCTGTTATCTTTAATAAATCCATAAACTAACCAACCTCCCCCCACAATTATTTAAATTAGTACATTTAAACCCCTTAAACCTAGACAAATAAGCAATTCCATTGTGCCAACCCCACATATCATGGATATTAACTGTCACCTAATACATGAGAAAGTAGGTCCCACCCCAACCCTAACCACCCCCCTTAACAGGATACATTCTAATTTTTTGTTATTAATGACATAACACCATCAATACAAATTTAGATACCGTTCAGCTCTATTGTGTCATTTAATCCCAATGGACTCAGGGTTTTTAAACAAAAAATCCAGTAGGCCTCCCTCCTACACAGTTGGACGTATCTATCCCCACCCCGCGGTGTACTCATCACATGTTCAATCCCTATCATATGAACCCCCTTCATACTTCCCCTTTGGCAACCGGCCATGTGTCTATAAAGGCTATTATTCCTGCTCATTTTTGTAATGTTTCTTTTATGCTCCATATACCTAATGTGGAGATTTCTAATAGTGCGGCCTACATATTGCAGGCCGCACCCACAAGTCAAGAGATAGATTATGTATTTAGTCCTACAATTAATAAAGGTTTTAATTGGGAAGGTTTCGCCGGAGACATAAGATGAGAAGCTGGTATACTTTTTCTCGAAAGTTAAGCAGGAACTACATGAACCCCCCACCCCCCCCTCCCCACATCTATGGTAGCCCTCTGGTTTGGGCGGGAGCCAGGTAGCTCCTACCTTATCTCGTTTATCTTTTTTCTTGAAAAAACTCGGCGCTAATCTCTCTTTTAAATTACGTGCTCTCCTAAAGACTATTGTATTATCAAAATCAATTTCTTTGGTCAGAATTTCGTCTGACTTTAACAAGTACAAATTCTTTTTAAGTATCTTTTTAATCTCTAGTGCTTTCGTATTATATTGTGTTACAAACACCGCCTTCCTGTCCCTACGGCTCTTCTGTTTCCCTTCTCTGGTCTCCTGTGTTCCCACATCTAAGCCTAGCAATTTATCCCTATCCATCTTCTCCACTGACTCCATGGATTCCTGCAATAATTTGGGGGGGTAGCCCTGCTCAAGGAACGACTGACGAATGTTTTCACTTTGTCTTTTGAATGCTCCATTTGTTGAGCAATTACGCTTTATCCGCATGAATTGACTCTTGGGGATATTAGATTTCCACTTTTTATAGTGGTTACTCTGATAATTTAGGTACCTATTTTGGTCCACACTTTTGATATAAGTCTCAGTTTGCACTTTGTCACCTTCTATCGTGAGGGCGATATCCAGGAAATTGACACTGCTTTGATGAAAAGTACTAGTGAATTTTAGTCCGTAGCTGTTATTATTAAGACTATTTGTGAATTGTGTAACAGAATCAAAATCCCCATCCCAAACAAAAAACAAATCGTCTATATACCTGCCATAAAGGACCAAGTTCGCCCCAAGCTCCGCCCCCCATATATGATGTTCCTCAAATTGTCCCATGAATAAATTCGCGAAGCTAGGGGCGAACCTGGTCCCCATAGCTGTGCCCATAAGCTGTAAATAATAATGTGAATCAAAAATAAAATAATTGTGCGTCAAAATAAATCTAATGGATTGTGTTATAAAATCCACCAGGTCGTCCGAGACCGCAGGATCTCTTGACAGATAGTATTCGACGGCTTTAATGCCCAATTCATGATCTATGTTCGAATAGAGCGCCTCAACATCGCTGGTTATGAAATAATAGCTGTCCTTCCATTGTAGGTCTTTAATCATTTTTAAAAAATGAGTTGTATCCTTGATGTATGATTGCAACTCTTGGACATACTTTTGTAGATAGCTATCCACAAAAAATGAGAGGTTATTTGTCATAGAGCCTATTCCTGCGATAATCGGACGACCTGGTGGATTCACCAGTGTTTTATGGATTTTGGGGAGAAAGTAATACGTGGGTGTGATTGGGTATGGAACAAAGAGAAAACCATATGTTTCCCTGGATATCGCCCCCACTGATAGGCCATCATCAAGAAGATGGCTCAATTCATGCAAATAAAGCTTAGTCGGATCACTGGAAAGTTTAGTATAATATTTAACATCAGTTAATTGCCTATAGGCCTCCTTCAAATATTCGTCAGTCCCCATCAGCACGACCCCCCCCCCTTATCCGCCTGTTTTATAGTGACACTAGGGTCATCTATTATTAGTTTTAGAGCTAATCTTTCTTTTCTAGATAAATTATCTTTCAATGGAGTTTTGTCAGATTTGGCACAAAGTTCCCTAAATTGCTCCATTGTGACTTTATAGAAGCTCTCCACAAAGGGGCCTCTGAATTGTAGGGGATAAAATTCAGATTTTTTCTTGAAGATCTTTTTATCAGGGGATCTTTCTTTTATATCAAAAACTGGAATAGTTGAATTACCCTGTCCATTTTCTATCAACAGGGAGTCCAGAATGTTGACCATTACTTGGTCTTCCTGTCCTAATTGTACATCATTAACATTCACACATGAACCTTTTTGGTTATTTTTGAGCACAAAGTATCTTTTTTGGCTTAAGTTTCTCACAAAACGGTTCAGGTCTACAAAAAGCTCAAATAAATTGGGCTTATTGGCCGGAGCGAAATTTAACCCCCTCTCTAGTAAACTAATTTCCTCCTCATTTAGGATTTTCTTAGAGAGGTTAAATATCCCCTTTCCTTTTACCTTCTTTTTAAGGAGCTTTCTGGAAAGTTTCCATCCTCCCCGTTTGCCCCTAGTTCTTCGTCTCTTAGTCTTTTGTTTGACCGGGTTGGGTTCTCTTGTTGGTATCTTAGGTAATTCGTCCTGGGGGGTTCCCCTAAAAAAACCCTTTCTCCATAATTGGGGGAAGTTGTTTGGCCACTCCCTAATCTTTCATTTCTATATCCTGAACCTTCCTTATTGAAATAGGGTTTTTTATTTTGTTTGAAACCCTGCCTTGGGCCTTCAGGTGTCCCATATCCCTCAAGTGGTGCAAAACGGTTATGGGTATCTATTTGATATCTCTCCTCTTTTTGTTGTTCTCTCCGTTGGGACCGAGGATATACAAATTGTCTCCCCCTTTGTTCTAAATTATTCCCGTAAGGACGGTAGTTGGTGTTATCCCTTTGATAGTATTTTTTATCATGGTTATTTTCCCAATTCCTTCCTGTTCTATTCCTGTTATAGGTATGAACTGTCCCCGTTGCATAATCAGATCTATCCCTATCTAGTTTAGTGTTTTTTCTCTGTATAAGGGTTTTTTCAAACTCCTCTACATTTTTATTTACCTGTTGGTCCCTTTTGGGGAAATCCAAGTCTCCTGCATGTATTTTGAGTTTCTCATGTACTTTCTCAATTTCCTGTTGGATATCCTTGACCTTGTCCTCTCTATATCTAACTAGTAACCTCATTAAGTTTTTAGAACAATTGTCCAAGATCCCCTCCCACTCCTCTGAAAACTTTTTATCCTCTTTAAAGGTTGATGTTTTTAAAATCCTCAAACCCCTTGGGATCAGGTTCTGGTCCAGATATTTCTGCAGTAGCACCTGGTCCCACCAGTGCCTAGTCTCGTCCATACAAAGATTTTCTAGTTTATTGAACAGGCCATGCATGCTATCCACATTCTCAACAGGCTGTATTTGTTGCATTTTTATTGGATCTTTTAGGTACATGGTTCTTCTTTCCAATCTCTCACTTATACATTTCAAATTTGACATGATTGGGATTCACAGATGTAGCTCGACTCTGCTGCTACTTTAAGACACAAAAGTATACAACCAGAAAGAATTAAGTGACCCAGGGGCCACTTCGTAGCGCTAGTCGTGCCAGATCTCCAACTCCCAATAAGGTGATATGTGATTCCCCAATGGGTATAAATTCAACAATATGAAAAACAATATTTATATAGATCTATCAGCAATGTTTATATAAATCCGTAGTTTAATCAATTATTTATTTAACTGGGCAGAAATCGCTGCTTCCTTAATAGGGAGTGTCGATCCCTTAGAGTGTACAAGATATAGAGAATAAGTGGCAGACACTAAAAATAGCGTCTGTCACTTTAAGAAGCGCTGATCTGCTCAGTAATAAATGACCAAGTTTTTAGCAAAAAATATAAAGCATTTTATTAAAACAACATAACATGACAATTTATAATCCCCCCCATACAATTCATGTGCACAATATGACAGACAGACAAGACAAACAACAATAAACATATAATAAAAGCTTGGTTAGCTGGGATTGCCGTTTGATTCAGTCACTTATATTTGTGGTAATAAATGAGGCTTTGTGAAAAATAGCTATGAGGCTTTATAAGGTGTTTTTTATAGTTACCGGTCCTGTACACTTGATTCCATTAGATAGCGCTATTGTAAAAGTAAGTGGAACTCAGGTCAGTCTCTCCAAGAATTACCAGAGATAAACTCCGGACTAGCTGCAGTGGGGACCTTCTCCTGCTGGACCAGCCAGCTAGGTGAACAATTTGTAATCCACGTATGATGCGCTCTTTACAGGAAATGTGCAGGAACAGCGGTGAATAGGGCCCAAAAACGCGTTTCTCCGCCTGTCACTGGAATCGGCGGCTTCCTCAGTCTGAGCCCATAGATGTAGAACAAGCATTTTTATAGCGGCGATATTCGCGCCCTTCCTTTTACCCGCACTTCCGGGTTGCGCTCCAAGCCTCACTATCATTTGCATGTATTTATAGGCTCCCGCGGCCATTTTGTCTATTGCGCTTCAAGCCTCACTTGTGCTCCGGGATCATCGCAATTATTAGCCCACAAATACCAGCCTCATTTGTATATCTGAAAAACGGATTATATTCTTTTGTAACTATATTCATAGTCCTTATGCCCATCGAAAATCCACCATGCCTCAATCTCATGCTGATTTTTTGCCTCTTTATTTGATTTGTTGTATATGTACCACAGCAGCTATCATATCAATATAGCAGCCGGCAATCCTTAAAGGGACATACTCACATAAAACATAAAGACACAAAAATAACAACAGCAACTAAATCCCTCAAAATGAATCAATAAATGATACCTAAATATTTAATAATTAATAATTAATAATAATCATTACTAAAGTACTCAAAATTAATAGACATAAAAAATGGTCATAGAAATTAATTAATAATAGTTGACATATTCTGGGGAACTCTTCAGTTTTAACAGTGATGTTTTCATAAATATTAGGATGGAGTTATAACCGTCCATGGGAATATGGATATATTGGGCAGCATGCATGGAATCATACAATAACATAAAAATATACATATCTCTATACATGTTTTAAATAATAATAGTCACTTGAATAACTAATTTAATCAAATGATTAACCCCTGTGACAAGACTGTGACCCCCCCCCTTACCCCCCAAAAAGGACCTTTTAATATACTATCTTATCCCACAATATCCCTTATTTAAATATTAAATAATATAATAAAATATTTAGGGTAATTAGTTACCCTGTTATCTTTAATAAATCCATAAACTAACCAACCTCCCCCCACAATTATTTAAATTAGTACATTTAAACCCCTTAAACCTAGACAAATAAGCAATTCCATTGTGCCAACCCCACATATCATGGATATTAACTGTCACCTAATACATGAGAAAGTAGGTCCCACCCCAACCCTAACCACCCCCCTTAACAGGATACATTCTAATTTTTTGTTATTAATGACATAACACCATCAATACAAATTTAGATACCGTTCAGCTCTATTGTGTCATTTAATCCCAATGGACTCAGGGTTTTTAAACAAAAAATCCAGTAGGCCTCCCTCCTACACAGTTGGACGTATCTATCCCCACCCCGCGGTGTACTCATCACATGTTCAATCCCTATCATATGAACCCCCTTCATACTTCCCCTTTGGCAACCGGCCATGTGTCTATAAAGGCTATTATTCCTGCTCATTTTTGTAATGTTTCTTTTATGCTCCATATACCTAATGTGGAGATTTCTAATAGTGCGGCCTACATATTGCAGGCCGCACCCACAAGTCAAGAGATAGATTATGTATTTAGTCCTACAATTAATAAAGGTTTTAATTGGGAAGGTTTCGCCGGAGACATAAGATGAGAAGCTGGTATACTTTTTCTCGAAAGTTAAGCAGGAACTACATGAACCCCCCACCCCCCCCTCCCCACATCTATGGTAGCCCTCTGGTTTGGGCGGGAGCCAGGTAGCTCCTACCTTATCTTGTTTATCTTTTTTCTTGAAAAAACTATACCTATTTAAATAATTGTGGGGGGAGGTTGGTTAGTTTATGGATTTATTAAAGATAACAGGGTAACTAATTACCCTAAATATTTTATTATATTATTTAATATTTAAATAAGGGATATTGTGGGATAAGATAGTATATTAAAAGGTCCTTTTTGGGGGGTAAGGGGGGGGGGGGGGTCACAGTCTTGTCACAGGGGTTAATCATTTGATTAAATTAGTTATTCAAGTGACTATTATTATTTAAAACATGTATAGAGATATGTATATTTTTATGTTATTGTATGATTCCATGCATGCTGCCCAATATATCCATATTCCCATGGACGGTTATAACTCCATCCTAATATTTATGAAAACATCACTGTTAAAACTGAAGAGTTCCCCAGAATATGTCAACTATTATTAATTAATTTCTATGACCATTTTTTATGTCTATTAATTTTGAGTACTTTAGTAATGATTATTATTAATTATTAATTATTAAATATTTAGGTATCATTTATTGATTCATTTTGAGGGATTTAGTTGCTGTTGTTATTTTTGTGTCTTTATGTTTTATGTGAGTATGTCCCTTTAAGGATTGCCGGCTGCTATATTGATATGATAGCTGCTGTGGTACATATACAACAAATCAAATAAAGAGGCAAAAAATCAGCATGAGATTGAGGCATGGTGGATTTTCGATGGGCATAAGGACTATGAATATAGTTACAAAAGAATATAATCCGTTTTTCAGATATACAAATGAGGCTGGTATTTGTGGGCTAATAATTGCGATGATCCCGGAGCACAAGTGAGGCTTGAAGCGCAATAGACAAAATGGCCGCGGGAGCCTATAAATACATGCAAATGATAGTGAGGCTTGGAGCGCAACCCGGAAGTGCGGGTAAAAGGAAGGGCGCGAATATCGCCGCTATAAAAATGCTTGTTCTACATCTATGGGCTCAGACTGAGGAAGCCGCCGATTCCAGTGACAGGCGGAGAAACGCGTTTTTGGGCCCTATTCACCGCTGTTCCTGCACATTTCCTGTAAAGAGCGCATCATACGTGGATTACAAATTGTTCACCTAGCTGGCTGGTCCAGCAGGAGAAGGTCCCCACTGCAGCTAGTCTGGAGTTTATCTCTGGTAATTCTTGGAGAGACTGACCTGAGTTCCACTTACTTTTACAATAGCGCTATCTAATGGAATCAAGTGTACAGGACCGGTAACTATAAAAAACCCTTATAAAGCCTCATAGCTATTTTTCATAAAGCCTCATTTATTACCACAAATATAAGTGACTGAATCAAACGGCAATCCCAGCTAACCAAGCTTTTATTATATGTTTATTGTTGTTTGTCTTGTCTGTCTGTCATATTGTGCACATGAATTGTATGGGGGGGATTATAAATTGTCATGTTTTGTTGTTTTAATAAAATGCTTTATATTTTTTGCTAAAAACTTGGTCATTTATTACTGAGCAGATCAGCGCTTCTTAAAGTGACAGACGCTATTTTTAGTGTCTGCCACTTATTCTCTATATCTTGTACACTCTAAGGGATCGACACTCCCTATTAAGGAAGCAGCGATTTCTGCCCAGTTAAATAAATAATTGATTAAACTACGGATTTATATAAACATTGCTGATAGATCTATATAAATATTGTTTTTCATATTGTTGAATTTATACCCATTGGGGAATCACATATCACCTTATTGGGAGTTGGAGATCTGGCACGACTAGCGCTACGAAGTGGCCCCTGGGTCACTTAATTCTTTCTGGTTGTATACTTTTGTGTCTTAAAGTAGCAGCAGAGTCGAGCTACATCTGTGAATCCCAATCATGTCAAATTTGAAATGTATAAGTGAGAGATTGGAAAGAAGAACCATGTACCTAAAAGATCCAATAAAAATGCAACAAATACAGCCTGTTGAGAATGTGGATAGCATGCATGGCCTGTTCAATAAACTAGAAAATCTTTGTATGGACGAGACTAGGCACTGGTGGGACCAGGTGCTACTGCAGAAATATCTGGACCAGAACCTGATCCCAAGGGGTTTGAGGATTTTAAAAACATCAACCTTTAAAGAGGATAAAAAGTTTTCAGAGGAGTGGGAGGGGATCTTGGACAATTGTTCTAAAAACTTAATGAGGTTACTAGTTAGATATAGAGAGGACAAGGTCAAGGATATCCAACAGGAAATTGAGAAAGTACATGAGAAACTCAAAATACATGCAGGAGACTTGGATTTCCCCAAAAGGGACCAACAGGTAAATAAAAATGTAGAGGAGTTTGAAAAAACCCTTATACAGAGAAAAAACACTAAACTAGATAGGGATAGATCTGATTATGCAACGGGGACAGTTCATACCTATAACAGGAATAGAACAGGAAGGAATTGGGAAAATAACCATGATAAAAAATACTATCAAAGGGATAACACCAACTACCGTCCTTACGGGAATAATTTAGAACAAAGGGGGAGACAATTTGTATATCCTCTGTCCCAACGGAGAGAACAACAAAAAGAGGAGAGATATCAAATAGATACCCATAACCGTTTTGCACCACTTGAGGGATATGGGACACCTGAAGGCCCAAGGCAGGGTTTCAAACAAAATAAAAAACCCTATTTCAATAAGGAAGGTTCAGGATATAGAAATGAAAGATTAGGGAGTGGCCAAACAACTTCCCCAATTATGGAGAAAGGTTTTTTTAGGGGAACCCCCCAGGACGAATTACCTAAGATACCAACAAGAGAACCCAACCCGGTCAAACAAAAGACTAAGAGACGAAGAACTAGGGGCAAACGGGGAGGATGGAAACTTTCCAGAAAGCTCCTTAAAAAGAAGGTAAAAGGAAAGGGGATATTTAACCTCTCTAAGAAAATCCTAAATGAGGAGGAAATTAGTTTACTAGAGAGGGGGTTAAATTTCGCTCCGGCCAATAAGCCCAATTTATTTGAGCTTTTTGTAGACCTGAACCGTTTTGTGAGAAACTTAAGCCAAAAAAGATACTTTGTGCTCAAAAATAACCAAAAAGGTTCATGTGTGAATGTTAATGATGTACAATTAGGACAGGAAGACCAAGTAATGGTCAACATTCTGGACTCCCTGTTGATAGAAAATGGACAGGGTAATTCAACTATTCCAGTTTTTGATATAAAAGAAAGATCCCCTGATAAAAAGATCTTCAAGAAAAAATCAGAATTTTATCCCCTACAATTCAGAGGCCCCTTTGTGGAGAGCTTCTATAAAGTCACAATGGAGCAATTTAGGGAACTTTGTGCCAAATCTGACAAAACTCCATTGAAAGATAATTTATCTAGAAAAGAAAGATTAGCTCTAAAACTAATAATAGATGACCCTAGTGTCACTATAAAACAGGCGGATAAGGGGGGGGGGGTCGTGCTGATGGGGACTGACGAATATTTGAAGGAGGCCTATAGGCAATTAACTGATGTTAAATATTATACTAAACTTTCCAGTGATCCGACTAAGCTTTATTTGCATGAATTGAGCCATCTTCTTGATGATGGCCTATCAGTGGGGGCGATATCCAGGGAAACATATGGTTTTCTCTTTGTTCCATACCCAATCACACCCACGTATTACTTTCTCCCCAAAATCCATAAAACACTGGTGAATCCACCAGGTCGTCCGATTATCGCAGGAATAGGCTCTATGACAAATAACCTCTTCATTTTTTGTGGATAGCTATCTACAAAAGTATGTCCAAGAGTTGCAATCATACATCAAGGATACAACTCATTTTTTAAAAATGATTAAAGACCTACAATGGAAGGACAGCTATTATTTCATAACCA
>NC_139222.1:47948698-48046198 GCF_055691185.1 Crinia signifera
TCACCAAAAAGGGGGCAGGTGCTGACATGTGATGTCAGCTGCCTGCCCCGAGAAGGGCGTTCCCATGCTTTGGCCCGTGCACCCCCTGCCCTTTGCAGCAAATAAGATCTGCAAGTGTGAAACTCACCAAAGCCTTTCGTTCCCGGTGTCTGCACATTCGCAAATACACGCATGCACAGACATCCCACCATCGGAATGGGTCCGAATATGGCCCTGTCCGATCAAATCTGAGTCACCTCCATGGTTTTGTCCATTTGCTAAAAAAGCAGCCTTGCAATCCCCTATGGGGAAATTTACAAAGATGGGAATTCTATTTCTCATGGGATGTTGCTATGGGTAATCAATTAGAATCTACTTATTTATTTATGCAAAAAGGGGGTTTATGTAACCTGCGCTCTTTTCATGAAGTGTAATACAATCGTGGTGTGTGTTGCACTTATTGATGGATTGGATTGGTAGATTGATAGATTGGATTGATAGATTGTATGAGTAATAAAATGTACTTTATTCAAGGGATGACAAAAAACGGGGGTCAGGTTGCTGGGGTGGGGCAACAGGAGTGGCAATCCTGGGCTATGCTGGGTGGGGTGGGACTGGTAAGTGGGGGTGAACGGGGTTAAAGGGGTTAAAGTCAGTGGTAATGAAAGGGTACAGTCTCGGTCGGATTTTGCAGGTTCAAGTGGCACGGGAGCCTGGCGTCCTGTCCCACCCTTCTGTACACTTTTACCTGACTCCTAGGTCCCTCCCTGTCCTCTCTGCAGATCTGTGCTGAGCAGAAGCGGTGTCTTGCTTCCTTGTTCCTACCACGGTGCCTCCGGGCTTCCAACTTTTGTAGAGCACCGTGCGCTCGACTCACCTATTAGGGAGGAGACTTATTGTATGTGCTGTATCTCCTACGCATGTCGACTATCCTTAGCTTTCTTCAGGGAGTGTGGAGCCTCTGTCCAGAGGGCTTTTTGTAGGGGCTGTCTATACAGCGGTGGCCATCTTAAGTCAGGGAAAGGTCATGTAATCTGAATGGGGCAGCTATTTTGCTTGTGGTATCTGTAATACCTGGACTTGAGTGGGAGGCATCATGCCATTTCTGTGATACTTAGTCCGCCATAAGAGTTTCTGGATCAGTAACCTCATGCAGTGAAAACGTCCTAATGCAATTCTGCTTTGTGTCATAAACAGTCTCCTATGGCTGTGCATTACTTTTGTGTCATATATGGAATTTTCTTATCACTGCAGTCTGGCTTTTGCTTGTACATAGAGACGACTGTGCATAGTGAAGGGGCTGAGAGGGTCTGATAGGTGGGTCAGATTGGTGTATTTCTTGTCAAAAAGCATTGCAATGAAACTTATTTCAGACTGAACATCTGTATGATTGTCATCCTGTTTTTATTGATTTAATTTCATTATCTACATTCAGGCCTTTGGGATGCAGTGTTCTCAGTATAAACATCCATTTCAGTTCCTCTTTGTTTATTCTGTTAATGTAGTTGCCTCCCATCCAATTCTTTTCTACTACCTTGATCCCTATCATGCTCAGATCTCTTGGTTGCTATTGTGCACATCTCTAAAGTGCTTGGATAAGCTGTGTGTGTCTAAGCCCTTTCTGATGTTCCTGATGTGTTCTCCTGCTCTAGTCTTGAGGTTCCTAATGGTGTGTCCTACGTATTGTAAATTGCATGGGCAGCTGGCTAGGTATATAATTGAGGATCTCCTCTTCTAATAAGACGTGCCAATGTTTATTTAAAATTCTTTGCAGTTTCAGGTTGTCTTTATTGTATTGTGTTATGAGTGCTGTCTTAAAGAGTTCGTCATTGTTTTTTTTCTTTCTGTTTGTAAATCAGGAGTGATTCTCTATGTATGTCTGCAGCCAGGGCCGGTGCAAGGCATCTAGACGCCCTAGGCAAACCTACAGGATACCGCCCCCCCCGCCCCCAAAAAAAAAAAAAAAACTTGCACCACAACACTTCCCCTGCCACTGAGCAAACTGTTGTGTGTACCCTGCTTTGTGTGTACTTTTCTGTTGTTTAGTAGGTTTTACACATTTATAGACTATGTATATATATATATATATATATATATATATATATATATATATACTGTATAGCTATAGACACACTATCTGTATAGATATAGACACACACAGCACAGCCTGGCTAAATAGTGACTCACTGTACTGTTGTAACCCAGGCCAGGCTGCTGCTGCTCACTCTCCACCCGCCACCGCCCATCAGATGGATCCCCAGCCGCCAGTGGCGTAACTAGAAATTTTGTGCCCCCCCTGCCAAAAAATTTCTGGCGCCCACCCCCATACTTGAATTTATTTATATATTTTTAAATACATGCTTGTTGCTGGGGGTTTCTATGCTTGTTGCCAGGGGTTGCAGGCACTTTACGACCTGAGCTCCCCTAACAGACACTAGAGGCCATTTTTGCAGGGACACTTTAGACGATAGGCAGACCATTTGGAATCTACCATGACCAGAGGCTGGCCAGCAGCTTCTATCCAGGGGGACAAGTGCAATCAAGTGGCCCTGGAATTTCCCTTTCTATCGCAAATCATCCCTCTGGCCTCTTCACTGTCCACCTCAAAGCAATCTTCCCTTGCATATACTGTATATACTGTGCTTGTGTTTTATATATATATATATATATATATATATATATATATATATATATATGCAATGTATACTGTATACACTGAATATATTTTTTCACCATTTTCATGCTTGTTGCTGGGGCCGGGTTGGGGGGAAGAATAGGAGGAGACAGAAGGAATAGGAGGAAGAATAGGGGGAGACAGAAGGAATATGAGGAAGAATAGGGGGAGACAGAAATAATAGGAGACAGAAATAATAGGAGGAAGAATAAGACGGAAGTAATGGGGGGGGCGGGATTGGAAATATGGAAAATTGAAAATAAAATGATCTCATCTGTTTTCTCTTACAGTGGTACAAATTCCCCCACTGGAAACCCTTCTACAGTACCACATTTATAGTTCAATCTAGGTAGCAGCAGATGTGTCACTTCTGCACTCCCCAGTGACCAGTCACCAGTCAGCTCTGGAGGAGCCCGGGCAGCTGCCCACAGCGGCATGGTGCCACCCCCCCCCCCCGCACACCTCCCCGATCCGGTGGTCCCCCAGCTCAGTGATAATGCCGAGTATACTGTGGGGCATGACGACGTGCAGTAGTTGCAATGTGTGCTGAGTGTAACAGGCCCGGGTGTCGGGATAGCAGTGGTTGTGTGCAGCTGTACACGCACCTGACTCACCTGCTGCTGCTGTTGTTGATGGCGCGAATTGGACTCCTCACTGACAGCTGCTACAAGGCAGGCACTCAGACGCTGCCCAGCTGTTCCTGACCCAGCGTGTGGCCGGGAGAGGTCAGGTGGCGAGTGGGCAGTGTCCTGTCACTCACTGTCGGCATCACTGGGCGCCGTGACAGTGAGCAGATTCCGGCCTCTGACTGTTTTGACACTGGAGAGGTCAGGCGGTGAGTGGGTTCCAGCGCTGGAGATGCAGCTCTGCGGCCTGCGCAGCATGACGTATGGGTCACGCTGCGCAGGCCTCAGCACTGCACCTCCGGCGCCGGAACCCGTTTGTGGCACCTGACACAGCAATCACCTCCATCCATTCCAGGGTCACAGCAGCTGCCTGCCACGCTCCACCGCAGTATGTCTCCACCAAAGTAAGGAGGGCAAGGGCGGTTTTCTTTTGGGGATGCCAATCCCGGGATTGAGCATTTTTCAATCCTGATTCCCGGGATTGAAAAAATGCCCCGGGATTGGCATCCCTACTTGGCAGCTCCTCATTACTATGTCTATCCCTGGGCCAATGATACTGAAGGAATCAGGTGGCCCCGCCCCCTCCTAGTAGGACACTGCTGCCATCTTCCCTCTCTGTAATTATGCAGGACGGTCCCATGAAATGATCAGCTCCTGGGAGCATGGCCGAGAGGTATGCCAGACCCAAGTAACTTTTGGGGGCGTGGTCTAATCACGGGGGCGTGGCTACGTCCCGCAATTAGGCCACGCCCCAAAATGTTACAAGGGGGGTCAAATGTTAGGGGGGGCACCCTATAAATAAGTTGAGGCCGGGGGGAGTGTTATATATTGCAATAGCCCACCCAGCAATAGCAGCACACATATACAGCATGTGTGCACTGTGCTGTCAGCATGAGCTCTCACGCTGTCAGTGTGAGATGGTCATGCTGAGCCCAATGTCAGCAGCACAATGCACAATATAGGTGTGTGTGTGTGTGTGTGTGTGATCCTGCGGGGGGAGGGGGGTGTCGGATCAGGGTCCCTGCTCGGCACCACTAGCAAGAAGCCCAGGGGAAGTATGACAGGCAGGAATATCATGTTCATGCAGAGTCAGCAGATCTCTGTGCCTGCCTGCCTGCTGGATGGGGACTGCGACTGCAAGTTTATGGGCGGGCTCCAGCGGAGGGGGAGAAGGGGGATTTTGGAAATCACTCACCACTTGTTGATCGCTGCAGGCAGCTTCCAGTTCCTTCCTCCGGCTCTCCTCTGCGGTAGCTTCCTTCCTGCTGCTGCTGCTGCTGGCCGGCTACAGCTCACTACCGCCCTCCAGTGGCCGGCGCCCTAGGCAAATGCCTAACCTTGCCTAGTGGTGGCGCCGGCCCTGTCTGCAGCTTTATTGTATTCTCTTATGATATTTTGTTCCTTGTGTCTCGTAATCTGCCTGGTTGGTGCAGTTTCTCCTTATACATTTGAATTGATTAAGGGGAATGCTGTTGAGCCAGTTGGGATGATGTCCACTAGATGATAGTATATAACTATTTACGTCCACTGGCTCATATAATATTGTTTTCAATAAAGATAGTGAGGTCTAGGAAGTTAACTTTTCTGCAGCTGTATTCTGTATTGAAAATAAGATTGTGACTTTTGTTGTTGAGATGTTTGGTGAATGTCTGTAAACTTTGTTCATTTCCCCTCCAGATGAAAAGAATGTCATCTATGTATCATCGCCAGAGGACCAGATTCTCCCCCAGCTCATAGTCTGCCCAGATGTTGTCATCTTCTTACTTGCTCATGAGTAGATTGGCATAGCTGGGGGCGAATCTGGTCCCCATGGCGGTCCCTTGTATTTGCCTGTTATATGTGTCCCCAAACCAAAAGTAATTGTGTTTGAGAATGTAGTGCATACAGTTGGTAATGAATTCAGATTGTGATTGTGGCCAAACCTTCCAATACTTATTTATATAGCTTTTTTAGAAGATAATAGTATCTGATTTGTTGGACATAGCAACATCCCATGTGAAATAGAACTCCCATTTTAGTAAATTTCCCATGGGGGAAGGGCTATAAAAAATAAGAAAATGTACAGATGGAGCACCTCTCATTCTTGCCGCCAGCACGCCATCACAGAGGTTTTGGCGACCCTTGTGCTCCCACCCTCCAAGAGGCATTGATGCTCACCATGCAATACAAATCACCACCAATCTAGCTAAGGATTGATATACTGTACCGATGGAACCCCGCCATTTGCCAAGCGGAGCGAGCTTACACAGTATACTTCAGTACATGTATCTCATCCCTGTGAACATCGCTTCGGCTCCAACTGTATTGTACAACTGTATAACGGGGAGAGATAAAATCTCCTCCCTAAGTTCCTGGATACCCTCTTTATACAGTATTTCCTATTTGCGGTACTCAGTAGTAATGTGCTAGGTGGACAATTGGAGGGGACCCTACCTACATTTGCTTGCTGCTTCCCTTACTGATGTCATATAAACTACTACTGTTCTGAAAGCCAAGAGTCTCCTCTTTCATATGATACCAGTCTCTAGGACACATAGAATCGGAGATATCATGGTGCAAAGTAGACACATTTTTCCCCATTGACTAGAATGGCCCCCTTAATTCAGATCTGCCATGGGTTCTGATACTTGCAGTTACCCTTTCTGGGGTCTCAGAAACTTGGTAGATAAACATCTCCTCTTCAATATGAACTCAGTTCTGAGCCAATTGGACCACCATAACCAGAGAAATTAAGCTTTAAGCTCATTTTTATTTATCCATATGGTTAAGCTTTAGCATGTTAGCATGCTTTTACACCAATGCTACTGACTCTGTAGCAAATGCTATGGTTCTTGCTGCATGGAGTTGCACAAAAAGGCTTTTATGTAAAAAAATTGTGTGTGTGCGCTTAGGTTTATTAAATATAACTTTCATAAATGTTTCAATTAAAAAAATAAAATAAAATCACAGTGATCAAACACAGGTTTCCAGCGTGTAGAGCGCAGTTATCCACCAGCCTACGCCACTTGGTGATGTGTATGTAGAGAGTGCTCTCATTCAGAGGCAGCCATAGCACCATTCCAGAAACTTGCTACAGCACCTCAGACACTCCCATTCTTTGCAGCCTGATATATCCAGTTCTATGTGTCCTAGAGACTTGAGACTACTATTTGAAAGAGGAGACTCTTGGCTTTCAGAGGAGAAGTTTATATAACATCAGTAGTGTAAGCGGCAAGCAACTGTAGGTAGGAGTCCCTCCATTTGTCCACCTAGCACATTAGAGTACCGCAAATAGGAAATACTGTATAAAGAGGCAGTGTTTTGGCATCCAGGAACTTAGGGAGGAGCTTTTATGCCTACCCATTATATTTATAGAGATATCACTTATCTCTTTAGCCATTACAGTACAGTGCAATAAAAGCTGTTTGTGGCCGTGCAGAAGCACTAGCGTCTATGCCTATGCAGATGCACAGAAAGCTTTATAGGGAGGCAGGTTTTTTTGTGTGTTAAATATACAGTAATGTACAACATGCTGAGAGGCGCACTTATCCACTAGCCTGTACACCTGATAAGAGTGGCCAAAGCATCCACTCAGATCAATCTGTATATATGAAAAGTAGAGGGAGTTTAGGTGGTTATTAATGGGCAGTTAAAGTAATTAAAATGATACGGTCATTGGGTCTACAGCAAGTTGGTCGACAAAACATTGGGTCGACACCATTAGGTCGACATGGGGATTGGTCAACATGGTTCTAGATCGACATGGGTCATGGTCGACATCGGTTTAGGTCATCAGGTCATTAGGTCAACACAAGCATTAGGTCTTTTCATTGTTTTCGAGCTGACGTGCCGACAGGCGGTATTTCATGCCTTACCATCCACTAGGGCATGGTGGGAGAAAAAAATAGTGTGCCCAAAGTATTGCGATGCAGTGCAGTGGAAACTGCGTCCATGTAGACTGTGTCAACATTCGGGTAAAAAAACAGTGAAAAACCCCATGTCGACCTTTTGACTGTCTACCTTTTGACTGTTGACCTAGACCCTGTTGACCTATTGCTTGTGTTGAACTTTTGACCTCTCAACCTACACCCATGTCGACCTAATGGTGTCAACCTAATGCTTGTCAACCAACTTGCTGTAGACTAAATGATCCCAACTCATTAGAATTAAGAGAGAGTGATTTATAATAACTTAACTGCACAATAATAAATTATAACTACTTGCCCATTAATATCCCCCAAACCCTCGCCGTATGTCTTTCTTTTGATTTATTTTATTTATAACCTAACCTCCCTCAATAATTCTACCCCCCCTCCCCCAAGGATCTCATGATTCAAATCACTTCATTGAGAATACATTATACTCGCCCCATCCCACACCATCTCTGTGACTGGTTGTTGTGTGTTGCTCCACCTGCTGCCCCCTTGCTGCTTTGCCTGAGCTCACTCTCTGAGTCTAAGCTGGGCCTGACTCTCCTCTTGTAGTGCTGCGGAAGCAGTACATCTGTCAGAACAGATGTAGGTCGACCCCGGAAGGTCGACTGTCCCCAAGGTCGAGAGGGTTAAAGGTCGACATGGCTCAAGGTTGACATGACTTAAGGTCGACATGGCCCAAGGTCGACATGGTTTTAGGTCGACAGTCATTAGGTCGACATGTGTTTTCACTGTTTTTTTACCCAAATGTCGACACAGTCGACATGGACACAGTTGGAGTTGAACCGCAGCCCCTCGCAACGCTCGCTTCGCTCGCTGCGCTCGGCACACTATTTTATTCTCCCACCACGCCCTAGTGGATGGTAGGGCATGAAATACCGCCTGTCGGCACATGTCGGCTCAAAAAACAGTGAAAAACTCATGTCGAACTAATGACTGTTGACCTAAAACCATGTCGACCTTGGCCCATGTCGACCTTAAGTCACGTCGACCTTGAGCCATGTCGACCTTGAGCCACGTCGACCTTTAACCCTGTTGACCTTGGGGACAGTCGACCTTCCGGGGTCGACCTAATGACTGTGGACCTAAGTCTGGTCTGACAGATGACCGTTTCCCAGTGCTGCCCAGTGCATGCCGAAATGCTGCAGCTCATTGTGGTTCAGGGCATTATGGGAAAGGGCTAGGACTGGGAGAGACCTCATGACTTCTCTCCCAGCTCTGTCAGCTGTAATGTACATAGTGTTGCATCTGGCAGAGATGGAGCAGGCAGTGTTTCTGCTAACGGTTGTGGCTAGGAATGATATAAACAGTAGGGAACTGGTTCTTCCAGCTGGTTATATGCCCACAGAGTGTGCAGTCACTATCAAAACCACCCTAGTTACAGCCGTAGATAGGTTAGCCTCCAAAACAGATACACTAATGTTTAACACTAAAAATTATATTTTGTTATGGTAACTTACATTCAATACATAGATGCTAAGGACTATAGGGTCTGATTCTGTGGCAGAAGTAAAGTAAAAAGAGAATATAACTACAGTATGCACCATGGTAAGTTCACACAGCACTGTACTTGAGGAAGATTTAAAATGTACAGAGAAACCTAAATTGCAGTGTAAAATCAAAGCTGTCCAGTGGGGTACATACATAAGTAGCTAGTAAATACCCTCCATCCAAAAACAATAATTGCACTGTATGTCCACTCTTTGCATGATATGTCTAGGTGAACTATAACTTGCTCTTTTTTTAACTTATTTCCACCTCAGAATCAGACTCACATTCACAGTAGAATCAGTATTTTCTCACCGGCAGCCCAGTCAGGCGGTTGTGCTGTAAGTAGAGGTAGCGCAAAGAGTGGAGACCCCGAAAAAGATCAGCTGGCAACCTGTGGATATGACATTGATAGAGGTGCAGAGAAAGCAAAGATTTGAGGCCACCGAAGGTGTCCGGCTGGAGGGGTGGCAAATATGGATTCTTGCCTAGGTCCAACTCCTGAAGGTGCTCCAGGCCCTGGAATGTTCCAGGATGCAGAACAGAGATTCGATTAGAGAAAAGCCAAAGGATAGATGTAAAGGGAGAAAAGAGCCCAGGATTTAACTCAGAGATCTGGTTGTTCTGCAGGAAGACTCTGCGTGCCTCAATGGGCAGGGGTGAAGGAACACGTGATAGGTTGTGGGATTGGCAGCTGGCTGTTGGAGGTGAGGGATAGCACGTGCAAAGGGAAGGACACGGGGAGAAGGAAAAAGGGTAAGAGACTGAAAGGGGAAGGATGAGGAAAAAAACAAGGAGGTACTGGAGGGAGCCTATGACAGCAAATGTGAGACACCGATGTATAAAATGCATGAAATCCAAAATTATATGGAAGACAGATAAGTGAGGAAAAAAGAAAGAAGAAAAAAAAAAACATAGATTAGTATGTTTCACCCTTAATATGACCATTTAACCTTTATACAAAAACTGTTTATACAGTACACTATATATAACCTCCTAGTACATTTTTGCAAAATAAGATCCAGAGTCAATTCCTGGATTTGTAATTAGGAATAATTGACACAAGGGGCATCATCGGGCCAACCATAACCGGGTAGACCATAAATATTGAAGGAGCATCTACTTCTACGTAAAGGAGCATCTACTGTTTTTAAGGCGGGGATAAATGCAATAGGTTCTATTTGGTGGAGGTGCAGGACTTCAGTTGACAACGCCCATATTTTTAATGCAGCTATCATTTACAAGGCAAAACCTTGTAAGTAATTGCCTTTTTAAAAATAAAGGAATTCTCCCCCAAAGACCTGCACCTCTGGTAATTCACACCCTTTTGCTTGGACGGTATTCATGTCAAATTCAAAAGTGTCTCCAACTTCAAGAGAAATGGGAAATAGTAATAAAAAATAATAATCTTGGTTTTATATTATTAACTTTTGCCATAACATCATCCTAAACATAATCTTGACATAGCCCTGGCATTTGTCCAAGTCTTACTGTAAATATAAAATATTATAAATGTTAATCCCACTTAAAACCGGGCCAAACCACAGAAGGAGACATGGTTGTTCATACGTGGCAATGGGACATGCATGCATGCGTGTGAAACGCTCGCATGTCCCCGTCTCTGCGAATGCAGCGCAAAGGGGGAAAGCTCTGGCTAGCTGGCGGAATGAACAAGCGTATCTCCATCTGTAAGAAACTAAACAGAAGAGTTGCCCTATCCAGGGCAGGATTTACGTTCACATGGGCAAGGATACGGTAACTAGGTCAACAAGAATTAGGTTGACATGACTGAAGGTTGACAGGGTCATTAGATCGACACAAGCATTATGTCGACAGTCAAAAGGTCGACATGTGGTTTTTTCACTCTTTTTGAATCGACATGTGCCGGTAGGCAATATTTCATACCCTACCATCCACTAGGGCGTGGTGGGAGAATAAAAGAGTGTGCCTGAAGCATGGCGAAGGGTCGCAGTGGTCCATGCAGACTGTGCTGACAGTCGGGACAAAAAAGTGAAAAACCCCACAATGTTTTCACTGTTGACCTTCCCCATGTCAACCTCATGCTTGCGTTGACCTAAAATGACCCTGTCGACCTAACCCATGTTGAACTTCAGTCATGTCAATCTTCATGCATGTCGACCTAGTGGTGTCGATCTTGTTGGTGTCTAATGATCCATACCCCATTAGCTGACAATCATCAAGAGCTTATTCTGTGAATCAGTGGAGCTGTGACCAGCGCTTCCAATGCCATGTGGTTTTTAAGTAAAGGGCTCCTTCAATGTTTAAGGCCACCTATCATTCAGCAAACTCTGAAAATGTAAAGTGTTAAGAGTTTTCCTGCAAAAACCAATGCCATCTTCAGATGGCATGGTTTCTAGGATAATTACCAGAAACCAGGCACTAAAGTAGTTATGAATGATATAATTAATACAAATTTTTTTTTTCAAATAGCTGTAGAGAAAATTATGCCTGAGCTAGCACAAAAGATGACCTACAAAAGTACCAATAGAAACGAACAATTGATATTCTCTGCACTCATAAAGTAAATTGAGACAGGACTGATATTAATCCATAAATGCAATATTTTAATAAAAGATACCAATATTTATAACAGTCTCTTGAGTTATACACATATATATATATATATATATATATATATATATATATATATATACATATATATATATATATATATACATATATATATACATGGAGAGATCGACCGGCACTTGGTACATCCAGAGAACTTGAGGAGGTGCCTTCCACAAAAGAAATATAGCAGCGGTTTTCAAATGAATGAAACTGGAGGCGGCACTCTCAAAAAACGTGAAAAACTTGTATTTAAAACATCACAGTGATAAACATGTCAGCATAACAAGACTTGTTATGCTGACATGTTTATCACTGTGATGTTTTAAATACAAGTTTTTCACGTTTTTTGAGAGTGCCGCCTCCAGTCTTCATTCATTTGACAACCGCTGCTATATCTATATCTATATCTATCTATATAAATATATATATATGCAGGCTTAGACCGGCACTTGGTACATCCAGACAGCAAGGGGGTGCCTTCCACAAATAAATATAGTAGCGGTGTTCAATCAATAGAATGAAAGAAAACTGGAGGCGGCACTCTCAATAAAACAGGTAACTGTGTATTAAAGCATCAAAATCACAGTGGAAAAAGTCACAGCATATTGTGTCGACCGTTTCGGAGCATTCGCTCCTTCTTCAAGACTGCTGGCTGTACAGTAACATTCAAACAAAGCGTGGTGTGCAGAAAACAACAGATTTAAAAAAAAAACTGTTTTCTAAATCTGTTGTTTTCTGCACACCACGCTTTGTTTGAATGTTACTGCACAGCCAGCAGTCTTGAAGAAGGAGCGAATGCTCCGAAACGGTCGACACAATATGCTGACACGTTTTCCACTGTGACTTTTTCCACTGTGATTTTGATGCTTTAATACACAGTTACCTGTTTTATTGAGAGTGCCGCCTCCAGATTTCTTTCATTCTATTGATTGAACACCGCTACTATAAATATATATATATATATATATATATATATATATATATATATATAAGTGTAGGATCCGGCACTCCCTTCAATAAAGATGAAATGCTGTGGTGCCCTCCAAAACCCTTTGTGGGGGTAACATACCAGTGTGGTGGGCGGCACTCAATCAGACTCGAACTCCTGTGTGAAGTAAAATAGCCTTTAATCTCCAACGGCGTTTCGGGGTAACAACCCCCGTTTTCAAGGACAGACACTCAAAATACAACTGCATAACATATTTATACATAAAATTCCCGCCACCAAACACCCAGAACTGGCGTGGACACGCCTTACTCACCTGTCCGGGCAATCACCGCTGGCGTCCGTCACTGCTGTCAACCACGTACCAGAGGTGCACCGCCGCAATGTCTCCCCAGGTTCCGTGCACCTCTGGTACGTGGTTGACAGCAGTGACGGACGCCAGCGGTGATTGCCCGGACAGGTGAGTAAGGCGTGTCCACGCCAGTTCTGGGTGTTTGGTGGCGGGAATTTTATGTATAAATATGTTATGCAGTTGTATTTTGAGTGTCTGTCCTTGAAAACGGGGGTTGTTACCCCGAAACGCCGTTGGAGATTAAAGGCTATTTTACTTCACACTGGAGTTCGAGTCTGATTAAGTGCCGCCCACCACACTGGTGTATATATATGTATATATATATATATATATATATATATATATATATATATACAAAGAATATACCCAGCGCAAAAAGTCCTCAGTGTTAAGTGTCAATAATTCCACATCAACTCCCAGTGTGTGCAGTCTTTTTCTTTAGGATCGTGCCATAGATCCAGACATGGGGAATCTTGCAAAAAGAGTAGAAAAGATGCACCAATGAGCACAAAGTAACAGAATTTTACTGATCAAATAAAGTTCACGTACACAGGGGTTAAAAGTATAATGCTTGCCAGCCAGATCATAACACCATCACAGCCCGGATACTCCTGTGGGGGATCACCGCTGCTCAGCTTCAGCCGCAGAGACCTCAGACCAAGACACTGCACCACTCGCACAGGACCAGAGGGGAACGCCGGCTGGAACACAGGTGGAAGAAGGACGTCTCCAACGTCGGACCATAGAAGCCACGCCCAACTAGTTTCGTCACACAGAAGGACTTCGTCAGGGGGTGTGGTTACCTCAGGTGAGTATCAGGTATTTATACCCACATTTCCTTTGCAGGTGTTTGCAATCAATGATCAACATACGGTAGCACTAAATTGGCACCATTCCACTCTAATACATACATTCACCAAATGCTTCAAAATACAAATATATCATAAAAAATACATCTATATACTTTTATACAGAAATCCACAGAAAAGTATGTGGAAAAAAACAAAAAAATCTATACAAAAAATACACTGCAAAGAAATCAGATCAAAAGCCGACATCAAACACATATGTGCGTCATTACTCAATAAAAAAAATACATATATATATATATATATATATATATATACATATATATTAAAAATACATACATATAAATAACACGAATCTATAAAAAACATATATATCTATATAAAGTGCCAATATGCATAATAGCAGCAGTTAATAGAGAAAGTATAATAATGCACATATGATTTAATAAAATATCGGCTCCAATCTGTAAAGAGAAAAACAATTAATACATGGACAATAAACATATATATGTTATATCTAATACAAAAATCTATAATAATGAGAAACAGGAGAGTAGCAATAGATATTTAATTCCATTAGATATAGATAATTCTTAATAGACAATATCAGTTTTTAGACACCACAAAATGCATAGTCAGACATGCGGTCAAAACCTCCCTCTATCGGCCAAGGGTACAGAGCACAGCTCAACAGTGTAACCTCCACCAAGAGAGGTCGACACTTAGTAGAAGGGAAACCTTCTGGATTTACACCCTTAGTACACTATCCCCACGAGGTTTAAACGAAGGTTGTGACATCACCTCCTTTTTGCAATAGTCGACATGAGTGTGTAGACCTCTCTTGGTGGAGGTTACACTGTTGAGCTGTGCTCTGTACCCTTGGCCGATAGAGGGAGGTTTTGACCGCATGTCTGACTATGCATTTTGTGGTGTCTAAAAACTGATATTGTCTATTAAGAATTATCTATATCTAATGGAATTAAATATCTATTGCTACTATCCTGTTTCTCATTATTATAGATTTTTGTATTAGATATAACATATATATGTTTATTGTCCATGTATTAATTGTTTTTCTCTTTACAGATTGGAGCCGATATTTTATTAAATCATATGTGCATTATGATACTTTCTCTATTAACTGCTGCTATTATGCATATTGGCACTTTATATAGATATATATGTTTTTTATAGATTCGTGTTATTTATATGTATGTATTTGTAATATATATATGTGTGTATATATATATATATATATATATGTATTTTTTTATTGAGTAATGACGCACATATGTGTTTGATGTCGGCTTTTGATCTGATTTCTTTGCAGTGTATTTTTTCTATAGATTTTTTTGTTTTTTTTCCCGTATACTTTTCTGCGGATTTCTGTATAAAAGTATATATATATGTATTTTTTATGATGTATTTTTTGTGATATATTTGTATTTTGAAGCATTTGGTGAATGTATGTATTAGAGTGGAATGGTGCCAATTTAGTGCTACCGTATGTTGATCATTGATTGCAAACACCTGCAAAGGAAATGTGGGTATAAATACCTGATACTCACCTGAGGTAACCACACCCCCTGACGAAGTCCTTCTGTGTGAAGAAACTAGTTGGCCGTGGCTTCTATGGTCCGACGTTGGAGACGTCCTTCTTCCACCTGTGTTCCAGCCGGCGTTCCCCTCTGGTCCTGTGCGAGTGGTGCAGTGTCTTGGTCTGAGGTCTCTGCGGCTGAATCTGAGCAGCGGTGATCCCCCACAGGAGTATCCGGGCTGTGATGGTGTTATGATCTGGCTGGCAAGCATTATACTTTTAACCCCTGTGTATGTGAGCTTTATTTGATCAGTAAAATTCTGTTACTTTGTGCTCATTGGTGCGTCTTTTCTACTCTTTTTGCATATATATATATATATATATATATATATATATATATATATATATATATATATATATATATATGAGCATAGATCAGTCCTACTTTAGAAAAAAGTGCATATATCCAGCATCAGGGCTGCGCTAAGTGAAAAGGGATCAGATCAGCCTGTAGCCAGACATTGGAAGGCCTGTAAACATAGCCTTCCCAGCATTCGATACAAGATGATTGACTGTATCAGTAGCGCACGCAGGGGGGGGGGTTCTGAGTACCCAGAAACCCCCCAGGAATCTAAGTGTTCTGGTCTGAAAGCTGAGTACTAGAATTTTAAAAATGGGGAACCGGAGATATGTGACTTCAAAGCAGTGGTCCCCATCCAAGCCTGTTAAATGCTCTCCCCAGTCAGATATTTCAGTTTCTGTCTAAGAGTATTTCTGATGGTATATTTCAAAAGCTGGGACTCTCCCTCTTTGATGGACACTAGCAGCTTGTCTCTACTGTGCCCAGAACCAGAGATATCAGCCTTCGTGCAGTTGGTTACTGCTCCAGCTCCACACACCTGGTATGTAGTTTTATATTCTCGTTGGCAGATTGCTCTGCCTCCTGAACTCTGATCCCCTAGTCCCCTAGTCCCCAATACCATTTGGTAGGTGGGATTCTTTAGTTTTTAATTCCATTAAAAGTCCTCCCACCAGAAAATAATGAATAATAAGCTCACTCCACTATACACCCCTCTGCTTATTAAACATCCTCTACCACCCTGGAAGTTATGTATCAGGACCCATTCATTCAACCCAATGCCCCCTTCTCCCACCATCTGTGCAGTAAAGGGGTAATTAGTGGAAATGACTGAGCCCTACATGCTGAGCTTTTGATATAATACCTCCTACCACCCAAGGGACATCAAAGCTTCCCCCACCCTTACCGCTGGAGGATCAGTAGGGGCCCCAATACGTTGCTATGCCCATGGATCTAAACTGCTGTTATGTGTATGTATATATATATATATATATATATATATATATAAAATTATTAGGTACTTGTGTAATATCTGGGCGCCCGATTTTTTCATCGGGTCTCAAAAATCGGTCGCATCGCATTGCATGCGACCAAATCGCATGCAATGCAATGCGATCGACCCAATTTTTACATTGGATCCAATGTTAAATGCCCCCCAGACCCCATTTTTAATTGTATACCCACCCTTTTTATACCCCCACTATCCACGTTGGCATGGAGTTGATTTTATATAGTGTGGCGAGCGCAGCGAGCCACTGAGCCCGAAGCTTGGCGAGCGCAGCGTGCCCCACGAGGGGACACGGAATACATGTTAAGTAATCCGCGTCCCCCCGCGGGGCTCGCTGCGCTCGCCACACTTCAGACTCGGTGGCTCGCTGCGCTTGCCACACTATATAAAATAAACTCCACGCCAACGTGGATAGTGGGGGTATGAAAAGAGTGGGTATTCATTTAAAAATGGGGTCTGGGGGGGGCATTTAACATTGGACTCAATGTAAAATCGGGTCTCATGGACCATTTAACATTGGATCCAATGTAAAAATCGGGTCGATCGCATGCGATTTGGTCACATGCGATGCGATGTGACCGATTTTTCCGACCCGATGAAAAAAATCGGGTCCCATCGCATCTAATTGCATGCCTTAAGTTAAGGCATGTAATCAAAAAATCGGACGCCCAGATATTACACAAGTACCAATTATTATCAAGGCCGGTGCAAGGCACCGGAGCGCCCCAGGCGAGTCGGGGTGGGGGCGCCCCGGTGCCAGGGGGAGGGAGGGGGGGGGTGGTACCTGTATAAAAAAATGCTGCCCCGGCGTCCCTGCAGTGCTGGGGCGGTCAGGGGTGTCCGTGCCGTAGGGGTACCTGCGGCGCCGTCATGTGTATAAAGCTGGCTGCGGCCGGCGGGGTCCCTGTAGTGAATAGCAAATAACTAGCGCTGCCGGCGCGCGCATAGCGCTAGTTATTTGCTTCTCACTACAGGGACCCCGCCGGCCGCAGCCAGCTTTATACACATGACGGCGCCGCAGGTACCCCTACGGCACGGACACCCCTGACCGCCCCAGCACTGCAGGGACGCCGGGGCAGCAATTTTTTTACACAGTTCGCTGGGGGTGAGGGGCGAACTGCCGCCCTCCAGGTGCCGGCGCCCTAGGCAAATGCCTAGAGCTGCCTAGTGGTGGCGCCGGCCCTGATTATTATTATTATTTATATACATTTGGTCTATCTATAATACTTTAACTGACCCGGCATATACTGGGTCACCTAAGTGTCCATCTCCTTGCTTTGTTCCGCCCCTCTCTGGAAACCCCCTTCTGAAAATCCTGCGTTTGCCCCTGTGTATCCCCCCGAACTTACGTGGGGGTGACAGAGGACAGGCACTGCTCAGATTGGAGGCTAAGTGGATTCATACCTTAGGCACTGTACAGCCAGACAGTCTTAACGAGCAATTACCCATGGCTTGCTTTTTGTAATCCACCCAGCATCATTCGGATGACAAGAACTGTTTCTGCTGTGTTCTAGCACTTTTTTCTAAAGTACTTTGCTTAGAGATGTTGCCCTCTGAACATTGCCTTATTAGTGTCACCTTCTGACACATCAACAGACAGTCTGACTGTTTCTTGAAATATTCCCTGTGACATTACAGCCCTATATGTTATGTTATTCCCATGGGTTGGTTCACTTGTCATAGCTTATTGTTGCAGCCTGTTATTACGTGGTTAACATTACAGTCGATATTTTGTCCATTCTCTGTAAAGTCGTCACCATTTGTTACTGTATTCCGTTCAGTCCACTCCCCGCACACTAGTGCACAACTCACGTCACACTCACTCCGACCACCACACACTGGCTTGTATCCAGTTACACATCCTCTTTAGTCGACACATCCTGTTTTTTCTACACGCACACAGCAGCACCACACTCATAACTATTCTCTGTAAAGCGCTGCAGAATATGTGTGTGCTATATAAGAACCTGTTAATAAATAAATAAATAAACAGTGATTAAACAAACTGGGTAGAAACAAGCTGACATAGAGGTAGGAGGGCCCTGCTCGAAAGCTTACAATCTATAGGGATAATAGGAGGTATACATAAGGATAGAATTCCATAGCATGACAGTCCCATAGGATTACAAGCTCGTCCTGATGGGATGCATATATATATATATATATATATATATATATATATATATATAGTACTTGTGTAGTTTCACGGCACCAGCATGGCGCTGTGCTACTTCCGGGTTCTACGCTCGGCAAACTATCTAAAATAAAGTAACCCACTATCCACGTTGGCATGGAGTTGATTTTAGATAGCGTAGCGAGCCACCGAGCCCGCAGCGTGGGTGAGCTAAGCGAGCCCCGCAAGGGGACTCAGACGCATGGCGCCATGCTGGCGCCGTGAAACTACACAAGTACCATATATATATATTCACAATTCTCACGTCTGAGACGCAATTGTAGCAGTATAACAAAGTTTGAAGAACAGGCAAAGATTTATGAAAATAGATTTGTTGAGAGAGGATACCCCCAATCCCCGATAGAATCCTCAAAAGCGAGAGCTCAAAATAAGCCAAGGGAAGAACTCCTAGTCTATAAGGATAAACAGTCATTGAACGAAGGGAATAATAGTAATAAAAAAATCTTTTGTCCATTTGTTACTCAGAACAACTCTGCTGATAGAGAGATCAAAAATGCCATTCGAAAAAACTGGCATATCTTGAAACTCGATCCTGTATTAAAAAAAGAACTACCCGATAGACCTGATTTAATCTTCAAAAAAGCAAAAAATTTGAAATCTATGGTTTCAAGAAGTAAATTAGAACCCCTGAAACTTAAAGAACCAAATCCAACTCTGGGGGGCCTCACAGGATTCTACCCGTGTGGGGGTTGCAATCTTTGCCCGATGGGAGAAAAAGGAGCAAAACGTTTTTTGGACAGGATGGGTAAAAAATTCCCAATTAAGACATTTATAAATTGCAACTCCAAATACGTGGTATATATGTTGGCCTGCCCCTGTGGCTATATGTACATAGGAAAGACGAAGCGTACCCTAAAGCTGAGGATATTAGGACATACACGAAATATAAAAAACAAAATTCTGAATCACAGTATACCGAGACACTTTCTACAACACCATAATGGTGATATAAGTGGCCTAAGATTTAAAGGAATAGAACTAGTACCACAAGATAAAAGAGGGGGAGATAGGGATAAACAACTGACAAGGAGGGAGACACAGTGGATCCTGACCCTTGATACTATTATTCCCAATGGATTAAACAAAAATTGTGAAATCACCCCTTTTATCAATAATATGTGAAGCAGTATAACAAAATATGAAACGTGTAATTTCTGGCGGTTGAATTAACTATACATAAGATAAGGAGTCCTAATAACCTGGAGCTGTAAATATAGTTTGAAGATTGGTCAAGCTTCAGTTAAAAAAGTTAAAAAGTAGGGGAAAAAAACGGTCTACTTTTTTGTATATGTCGATTGTGTGAAACAGGGGAATGGGTGTAAATAGATAAAAAGGGAAAAAAAACCTCCCAGGGACCCCCCGATAATATTACTAAGAGATAGTATTACTAAGAGATCTGTGGTCTAATGTTTATTTATCGGGAAACTACGGGATGCGGTCATTCGTCAGACTGCATTTAGGTCTACAGTCATTAGGTCGACCCCACTAGGTCGACTGGCAGGAAGGTCGACCTGACTTAAGGTCGACATGGGCCAAGGTCGACATGACTTAAGGTCGAATTTGCATAAAGGTCGACATGAGGAAGGTCGACTGGTCATAAGGTCGACATGGGTTTTTCACTGTTTTTTGAGCCGACATGTGCCGACAGGCGGTATTTCATGCCCTACCATCCACTAGGGCGTGGTGGGAGAATAAAATAGTGTGCCGAGCGCAGCGAGGCACTGTGTCCGAAGCATCGCGAGCGAAGCGAGCGATGCGAGGGTCCGATTCTCATTGCCAACTGTGTCCATGTCGACTGTGTTCACATTCGGATCAAAAAAACAGTGAAAAACCCATGTCGACCTTATGACCAGTCGACCTTCCTCATGTCGACCTTTATGCAAATTCGACCTTAAGTCATGTCGACCTTGGCCCATGTCGACCTTAAGTCAGGTCGACCTTCCTGCCAGTCGACCTAATGACTGTAGATCTAAATGCAGTCTGACGAATGATCCCATTCCGAAACTACAAAAGTAACCATTTAGTTATATCGATCCAGGTAGTGATGGTGAATCCTACCATTCCCTGTGTCGACGGGGTAATGGTTTAGAGGTCTATGCGTTCTTCTGTGCTAGCGGTGCAAACAGGGACTGTTTGAGAGATCAGGAGTATATATATATATACTAAAAATCACATGTATTGGATTTGAGATGGGGCCCGCAGTGTGCCAGTGTATGGGCAAATTGCGGGAATATACCTTTAAAAATTCTTTACAAAAACTTTTTTCTCTGAAGCTGCGGCTTAATCTACATACTTGTAAGAATGTGTATAAACGTATATGTAAGTTATCTCAATAATCTGTGAACCTCACCCATTGATATCCCTTGGTGGACAGTAACATTTGATAGATCGAGTCACCGTAGACTGTTGCGATCTGAACGTATAATTAATCTATACCGCTTATTCTTGTGCCTCCAGGTATAATACCTCTAATGCCGGAATGAAGGAACAAGATCTAAACTCATTCCACAGTGATATGTCTACCGATTTTTAACACATGTGTAGAGATAAATTCAATAGTTCTTACCACGATGCAGACAAATTAGGGGTCTGTTTGTCTATATATTTTGTGTATATGTAATTTTATGTTATTATTTGTATGTGTAATTCTTTGTATTGTGTATGTATTGTATCAGCAATGATTGGAAAGCAACTAAGTCTCTTAATGAGTAAGACTTTTAATGAACAGCTGTATGTAATTACTAATGAAGGGGGATGTATAAATGTGAGCCGTGCGTCTGGTGAGACAGCCCACTGACGAAGTCCATGACGACGAAACGCGTTTGGGCGTGCCTCACCAGACGCTAGAATTCAAACCTGACTCTGACACTGATCGGGAGAGCCGCTGCAGACTAGAAGATCCTGGTAAAAATTGTCTATCCGGTGTATCCTGACCAGCGTGGTTCCCCAGCTGCACAGACCAACGGTGACGTGTTTGCCTTATGGTTGTTGTATATATCATGTGGTACTCAAGCCCACACTGATGAATTGTGGGGTACGAGTATATGTATTTCATTTAACCTTTTACAAAGTGGCAGTTTGGCTTTTAAATAAAAACGTTGTTGCACTAAGGAGCGCTTCCCTCTGTACTTTTTCTGCAGATTGTTTTAATCCCTTTAGATCCAGGGATTCCCCACCAGTTGGAAGCTGCGGTTCTGAAAGCTTGAGAATCGAGTGCCCTTTAAGCAGACCCTGAGAAAGGACTGTGACTGTGATTATACGCAAACACTCAGGTGTAGTGTTTTTTTAAAAAAAAGACTTCTAAGCCAGAAAAACCAGCGCACCTCCTCCCTTTTCCCATTATATTTATATATATATATATATATATATATATATATATATCGCAATATTCCGGCGGCACTCAGGAATCAACTGAACAAGAAGCACAGCCTCACACGGGTATTAGCCGAAATTTCAATAAGGTTTACTTATTTTCATCAGGGCATAAAACAAAATTGCACTCACCATCTTTATGTGCTCCCTTCACCATGTGAGTCTGTTAATGCCGGGCAGCAGGCGTAGCTCCGCCCCCAACACAAGCCGGGCTGTGACGTCATCACAGTGCTCCCACACCCACAATAAACTATCAACACTGAAACAAATGACATGTATGAATGAAATTGGCTGCGATCAGATATAAACATAGTAGCAAAAGAATTGCATATTATTACACAACATAAAATCACACATAAAGCCTAAGCACCTAAGTGCTGTTGCTGCAGATGTAAAAGATGTGGTAATACAGGTAACATAAATAGTCATAGGAAAAATGCATTATAAAAAACAGTGCAGCCCAAGAGTCTCATTTAACCTTTGAGGACTGAGAGTTCCTAGTCTGTAAATCCACTCAGCCTCCCGCTGCAGAAGAAGCTTAGATCTGTTACCCCCCCTGACTGATGGGGGAACATGATCAATAATTTTGTGTTTAAAAGCAGTGGGGGAATGCCCCATCACTGCATAATGTCTGGCGACAGGTTGTTCGTTAGACCCCTTTAATACCGCAGTGCGTATGGCCATCCTGTGCTGTGCCATACGGACCTTGAATTGACAATCTGTCTTGCCAATGTAATATTTGCCGCAAGGGCAGACTAATGCATAAACTACATGGGTGGTGGAACAAGTGACCCTATATTTAATGGGAAAAGTGATGTTTTTAACAGGATGTTGTATGTTGTCACCCGTCCACATGTAGCTACATGTCACACAACCTGTGCATTTGACACAGCCAATCTTAGGTTTGCCAAGGAATGTGGGAATGTTGGACTTCTCAAAGTTAGTAATATCGCTGTGGACCAACAGATCACGCAAGTTACTACCCCTAGAATAACTGGTCATTAATTTTTTTTACATTGAGACTAGGTAAGTCTCTATCGGTGGAAATTATTGGCCAATATGTTTTAACAGCCACGCTGGCCTTTGCGCTAGCTGTGTTGTACCGATTAGGCCAAAAAATCTTATTAACTGAAGCATTACGGGGCTTGCGTTTAAGAGCTCTGGTTCTGGAAATCGCTAGGACCTTCTTCTTGGTCTCTAGCAATTGTTCATAATTGTACCCCCTTTCCAAAATTTTTTGTATCATTTGGTCTAACTGTACTTGGACATCCTCCTCATCATTGCAGATCCTGCGAACCCGCAGCATCTGCGAGTAAGGCAGCCCCTTAGTGACTGAAGGTGGATGAAAGCTGGCAGGGGATAATAACATGTTCCTGTCTGTAGACTTAACAAACAGTGAAGTTTTTAAACGGCCATCAGACACACTCTCACATCCAAAAAAATCGATCTGTTGATGTGATTGTGTGCAGGTGAGCTTAATAGGACTGTCACTAGCATTCTGATGATCAATCAACTCATTGAGTGCAGCTGTAGGGCCACACCACAACAGGATCATATCATCGATATAGCATGCGTAATAAAATAAATGTTTAGTGACCTCCGGGTTGGTAAAAAAAATATCACGCTCAATCATCATCATATAGGCATTAGCGTACGATGGGGCCACTGAGGACCCCATCGCACAGCCCGTGAGCTGAAGAAAGAATTGGCCATTAAAATAAAAATAATTTTTAGTCAGAACCATCTCCAATAGGTCACAAAAAAATCCCACATCTGGACCTTGATATTTAGGACTGTTAGATATAAGCCGTCTGGTTGCTGCTATGCCCTGCGGATGTGGAATGCTCGTATACAGTGAAGTCACATCAATACTACACAGTACACATCCGTCAGGAACACTGCCCAACTGATCTAAGGCAAGCAATAACGATGTAGTGTCCTGTAAATAGAAGGCAGAGTCCTGAATTACAGGTTGGAGGTAAATGTCCAAATAGGCTGATACCGGTTGAAAGATTGACCCCCTGGCAGAGATGATAGGTCTGCCAGGGGGGTTTACCAAACTTTTATGGACTTTGGGTAGGATATATAATAACGGCCTCCTAGGGAAGTCACAGGTAAGTATTTTTTTAGTGCGATTGGAAATAACACCGGTATCAACAGCAGTGGACAAATACTTATCAATTTCAGATTTAAAACCATTGGTAGGGTCAGCATCAAGCAATCGATATGTGGAAACATCACCAAGCTGCCTCTCTATCTCACAGCGATAATCTACTACATCTTGAATAACAATAGAGCCGCCTTTATCAGCGGCTCTAATCACGATGTCACGCCTGGTGCTCAAAGCTTTTAGTGCAACATATTCATCTTTATTTAAATTAGAATGGCGCGTGGACGCTGCCTCCTCCAATGGATTAATCGATGCTTCCACCAGACGCACAAAGGATTTTATAGATGCATTTAGAGATTGAGGATCATAGGTGGATTTTGGAGCAAGTTTATGCAGTTCCGGAGGTAGCCGGTCAGCAGATGGTACAGTGTCCAAATTTCCATAATGTTCCTGTAGTTTTAATTGACGGTGCAGTTTGTAAGTCTCCACTTTCCAAGTAAAAGGGTCAAATCGAGTAGTCGGAACAAAACTGAGGCCTTTGCGAAGTACTGCTTCTTCATTAGCAGAAAGCAGAGTGGAGGAAAGGTTAAAGATCACCTCTTGCTGCTTGGTGGCTTGCAAGCCACAGATGCGCCTCCACTGCCCCCCTCGCCGGCAGGGTCCACTTCTCCTGCTCGCTGAGCTCTGGTACGTACAGCTAAAGGGATGAAGCGCTTCCTAGAATTGCCTCTCGTGCGACCTTTCCCTTGTGACTCAAAGTCACTAGCTGAATTAGCTGAATCATTTGATGAACCCGTCTGGATCCCCCATCCACCTCTGCGTCGGTTGGGGACTCGATTTTGCTGACGGGAATATCCTGTTAACCAGCCATAAACGTTTTGACTCTCATAGTCTTGGCTGACTTTTAGAAATGTTTCTTTTTTATATTTGATTAGGTCACGCCTGTAATTCTCCACTTGAGTTTGAATTTTATCCATCCATTTTTCGGATGGATCATTAAGCAGAGTCTCTTTGTGGGTGACATCAAAAGCAGCCAACTTTTCTTTAGTCAAAGCCAGTTCACGTGAGGATTCTTCTACTACCAGCAATAATAAATCAAACGAACACTTGTTCAGTATTGCACACCATTTCTTACAAAAGGCGACATTGTGTCGACCTATAGTCGGAATGTTTGACACGCGGAAACCACGGGGAATTTTCCTTTTAGTGTAATATTCTGATAAGGTGGCAGCATGGTAATAGAAATCAACCTCACGTTTCTTTTACTGTATCTCAGGAGCTTATGATAAAGGTCTGCAGCGGCGGTGTTCTCAGGGGTATTGAGGATGCGATCCCTAATAATGATTTTATCAGCCTCCACATCGGAATAAGAATGCAGATCACCCGCATCAAGTACCACTCTTTCAAATGCGCTCTCCATGTCAGATGCAAAAACAGTTCTAAACAGCAGAGAGTAATAATGCGCTCTCAATAAAATGTACCACTCCACGGCACAAAACAGAACCAATGATGAAAAAAGAGCCACACACGTATCCAGGGTGCCTGGACCAAATACACACCACTGACAGGGTCACAACAGTGTACTTTGTAATGGTTGGTGGGTCCTGGCACTCGCTATACAAGGCTTACTTAGCCTGTTGCCATCCGCATTTAGGAACCAAGGCAGTCCCACAATATCGCAATATTCCGGCGGCACTCAGGAATCAACTGAACAAGAAGCACAGCCTCACACGGGTATTAGCCGACGTTTCAATAAGGTTTACTTATTTTCATCAGGGCATAAAGCAAAATTGCACTCACCATCTTTATGTGCTCCCTTCACTATGTGAGTCTGTCAATGCCGGGCAGCAGGCGTAGCTCCGCCCCCAACACAAGCCGGGCTGTGACGTCATCACAGTGCTCCCACACCCACAATAAACTTTATCAACACTGAAACAAATGACATGTATGAATGAAATGGGCTGCGATCAGATATAAACATAGTAGCAAAAGAATTGCATATTATTACACAACATAAAATCGCACATAAAGCCTAAGCACCTAAGTGCTGTTGCTGCAGATGTAAAAGATGTGGTAATACAGGTAACATAAATAGTCATAGGAAAAATGCATTATAAAAAACAGTGCAGCCCAAGAGTCTCATTTAACCCTTGAGGACTGAGAGTTCCCAGTCTGTAAATCCACTCAGCTTCCCGCTGCAGAAGAAGCTTAGATCTGTTACCTCCTCTGACTGATGGGGGAACATGATTGATCATGTTTATTGTTGATAAAGTTTATTGTGGGTGTGGGAGTACTGTGATGACGTCACAGCCCGGCTTGTGTTGGGGGCGGAGCTACGCCTGTTGCCCGGCATTGACAGACTCACATGGTGAAGGGAGCACATAAAGATGGTGAGTGCAATTTTGTTTTATGCCCTGATGAAAATAAGTAAACCTTATTGAAACGTCGGCTAATACCCGTGTGAGGCTGTGCTTCTTGTTCAGTTGATTCCGGAGTGCCGCCGGAATATTGCAATATTGTGGGACTGCTTTGGTTCCTAAATGCGGATGGCAACAGGCTAAGTAAGCCTTGTATAGCGAGTGCCAGGACCCACCAACCATTACAAAGTACACTGTTGTGACCCTGTCAGCGGTGTGTATTTGGTCCAGGCACCCTGGATACGTGTGTGGCTCTTTTTTCATCATTGGTTCTGTTTTGTGCCGTGGAGTGGTACATTTTATTAAGAGCGCATTATTACTCTCTGCTGTTTGGAACTGTTTTTGCATCTGACATGGAGAGCGCATTTGAAAGAGTGGTACTTGATGCGGGTGATCTGCATTCTTATTCCGATGTGGAGGCTGATAAAATCATTATTAGGGATCACATCCTCAATACCCCTGAGAACAACACCGCTGCAGACCTTTATCATCAGCTCCTGAGATTAAAGAAACGTGAGGTTGATTTCTATTACCATGCTGCCACCTTATCAGAATATTACACTGAAAGGAAAATTCCCTGTGGTTTCCGCGTGTCAAACATCCCGACTATAGGTCGACACAATGTCGCCTTTTGTAAGAAATGGTGTGCAATACTGAACAAGTGTTCGTTTGATTTTTTATTGCTGGTAGTAGAAGAATACTCACCTGAACTGGCTTTGACTATAGAAAAATTGGCTGCTTTTGATGTCACCCACAAAGAGACTCTGGCTTAATGATCCATCCGAAAAATGGATGGATAAAATTCAAACTCAAGTGGAGAATTACAGGCGTGACCTAATCAAATATAAAAAAAGAAAAATTTCTAAAAGTCAGCCAAGACTATGAGAGTCAAAACGTCTATGGCTGGTTAACAGGATATTCCCGTCAGCAAAATCGAGTCCCCAACCGACGCAGAGGTGGACAGGGGATCCAGACGGGTTCATCAAATGATTCAGCTAATTCAGCTAGTGACTTTGAGTCACAAGGGAGAGGTCGCACGAGAGGCAATTCTAGGAAGCGCTTCATCCCTTTAGCTGTACGTACCAGAGCTCAGCGAGCAGGAGAAGGGGACCCTGCCGGCGAGGGGGGCAGTTTAGGCGCATCTGTGGCCCGCAAGCCACCAAGCAGCAAGAGGTGATCTTTAACCTTTCCTCCACTCCGCTTTCTGCTAATGAAGAAGCAGTACTTCGCAAAGGCCTCAGTTTTGTTCCGACTACTCGATTTGACCCTTTTACTTGGAAAGTGGAGACTTACAAACTGCACCGTCAATTAAAACTACAGGAACATTATGGAAATTTGGACACTGTACCATCTGCTGACCGGCTACCTCCGGAACTGCATAAACTTGCTCCAAAATCCACCTATGATCCTCAATCTCTAAATGCATCTATAAAATCCTTTGTGCGTCTGGTGGAAGCATTGATTAATCCATTGGAGGAGGCAGCGTCCACGCACCATTCTAATTTAAATAAAGATGAATATGTTGCACTAAAAGCTTTGAGCACCAGGCGTGACATCATGATTAGAGCCGCTGATAAAGGCGGCTCTATTGTTATTCAAGATGTAGTAGATTATCGCTGTGAGATAGAGAGGCAGCTTGGTGATGTTTCCACATATCGATTGCTTGATGCTGACCCTACCAATGGTTTTAAATCTGAAATTGATAAGTATTTGTCCACTGCTGTTGATACCGGTGTTATTTCCAATCGCACTAAAAAAATACTTACCTGTGACTTCCCTAGGAGGCCGTTATTATATACCCTACCCAAAGTCCATAAAAGTTTGGTAAACCCCCCTGGCAGACCTATCATCTCTGCCAGGGGGTCAATCTTTCAACCGGTATCAGCCTATTTGGACATTTACCTCCAACCTGTAATTCAGGACTCTGCCTTCTATTTACAGGACACTACATCGTTATTGCTTGCCTTAGATCGGTTGGGCAGTGTTCCTGACGGATGTGTACTGTGTAGTATTGATGTGACTTCACTGTATACGAGCATTCCACATCCGCAGGGCATAGCAGCAACCAGACGGCTTATATCTAACAGTCCTAAATATCAAGGTCCAGATGTGAGATTTTTTTGTGACCTATTGGAGATGGTTCTGACTAAAAATTATTTTTATTTTAACGGCCAATTCTTTCTTCAGCTCACGGGCTGTGCGATGGGGTCCTCAGTGGCCCCATCGTACGCTAATGCCTATATGATGATGATTGAGCGTGATATTTTTTTTACCAACCCGGAGGTCACTAAACATGTATTTTATTACGCACGCTATATCGATGATATGATCCTGTTGTGGTGTGGCCCTACAGCTGCACTCAATGAGTTGATTGATCATCAGAATGCTAGTGACAGTCCTATTAAGCTCACCTGCACACAATCACATCAACAGATCGATTTTTTGGATGTGAGAATTAGTGTGTCTGATGGCCGTTTAAAAACTTCACTGTTTGTTAAGTCTACAGACAGGAACATGTTATTGTCCCCTGCCAGCTTTCATCCACCTTCAGTCACTAAGGGGCTGCCTTACTCGCAGATGCTGCGGGTTCGCAGGATCTGCAATGATGAGGAGGATGTCCAAGTACAGTTAGACCAAATGATACAAACATTTTTGGAAAGGGGGTACAATTATGAACAATTGCTAGAGACCAAGAAGAAGGTCCTAGCGATTTCCAGAACCAGAGCTCTTAAACGCAAGCCCCGTAATGCTTCAGTTAATAAGATTTTTTGGCCTAATCGGTACAACACAGCTAGCGCAAAGGCCAGCGTGGCTGTTAAAACATATTGGCCAATAATTTCCACTGATAGAGACTTACCTAGTCTCAATGTAAAAAAATTAATGACCAGTTATTCTAGGGGTAGTAACTTGCGTGATCTGTTGGTCCACAGCGATATTACTAACTTCGAGAAGTCCAACATTCCCACATTCCTTGGCAAACCTAAGATTGGCTGTGTCAAATGCACAGGTTGTGTGACATGTAGCTACATGTGGACGGGTGACAACATACAACATCCTGTTAAAAACATCACTTTTCCCATTAAATATAGGGTCACTTGTTCCACCACCCATGTAGTTTATGCATTTGTCTGCCCTTGCGGCAAATATTACATTGGCAAGACAGATTGTCAATTCAAGGTCCGTATGGCACAGCACAGGATGGCCATACGCACTGCGGTATTAAAGGGGTCTAGCGAACAACCTGTCGCCAGACATTATGCAGTGATGGGGCATTCCCCCACTGCTTTTAAACACAAAATTATTGATCATGTTCCCCCATCAGTCAGAGGGGGTAACAGATCTAAGCTTCTTCTGCAGCGGGAGGCTGAGTGGATTTACAGACTGGGAACTCTCAGTCCTCAAGGGTTAAATGAGACTCTTGGGCTGCACTGTTTTTTATAATGCATTTTTCCTATGACTATTTATGTTACCTGTATTACCACATCTTTTACATCTGCAGCAACAGCACTTAGGTGCTTAGGCTTTATGTGCGATTTTATGTTGTGTAATAATATGGAATTCTTTTGCTACTATGTTTATATCTGATCGCAGCCCATTTCATTCATACATTTCATTTGTTTCAGTGTTGATAAAGTTTATTGTGGGTGTGGGAGCACTGTGATGACGTCACAGCCCGGCTTGTGTTGGGGGCGGAGCTACGCCTGCTGCCCGGCATTGACAGACTCACATGGCATGTGAAGGGAGCACATAAAGATGGTGAGTGCAATTTTGTTTTATGCCCTGATGAAAATAAGTAAACCTTATTGAAACGTCGGCTAATACCCGTGTGAGGCTGTGCTTCTTGTTCAGTTGATTCCTGAGTGCCGCCGGAATATTGCGATATTGTGGGACTGCCTTGGTTCCTAAATGCGGATGGCAACAGGCTAAGTAAGCCTTGTATAGCGAGTGCCAGGACCCACCAACCATTATATATATATATATATTTATATATATGAAAGAATGGGGGTGGCGCTAGTCCCAAAGGGATTGATGGTAACAACGCAAGCTGCTGGTCCTCGAAAGAGGGGGGCCACCCTCTAAGTGTTTTTTATCGAGATAGGGGGGTTACGAGGCCTGCGCTCAATTTGTGTAAGAGAATAACGTGATGTCCCAATGTGTGAGTTCAAAATGAAACACACATCTATTACGTAGTTCACCCTGCAATGGTTATAAATGACAAATCTCAACGGAATTGCTTGCTAACACACTGTAAAGTGAAAGATGATAAATGCAAAAGGATAATGCTGAAAAGAAAATTATGAGGAAAAAATAAAAAAATAAATAGTTCACACAACAAACAATAATGACGGGCCACCGGTTGGTCACTCTTGCCACTCTCAATGGCATGTCTAATGGAGGACTGATGGCCCGCCATCCTTTCCTTGAACTTTCTCTGTGTCTTACCAATATATGTAAGGCTGCAGGGGCAAATAATTTGGTAAATAACGTATGAGCTATCACAGGTGAGATGATGTTTAATGGAGACCTTATTGCCATTATGAGAATGATGAAAGACTTCTCCCTGTAATAAAATTTACATGTGGTACAGCCACATCTGAAACATCCTGTTTTTTTAACAGCTAGGAAATGTTTTGAGGGTGGTTTGCCCATCCCTGTAATGTCAGTTTTGACAAGGAGGTTGCGCAGATTTTTTTATCTGGAGTAGCTAGACATAAGGTCAGTATCCTGCAAATCCAGACCTTTATCTGAACCGACTATGGGCCACAACTTTTTAGAAATTTGATTAACCTTTGCTGAAGCGGTGTTATACTGTGTCACCCATTGCAGCATTTTCCTGGTTTTCTGTTTGGTATTGGTTTTCAATAGGTCAGCACGATTCATGGATAACACTTTTCGTTTGGACTTAAGTAAATTGTACAAAGCGTAACCACGTTCCAAAAATTTGCCAACAAGCACATCAATTTGTTCAGATGCCATACCCAGATCACTATTAATCCTCATGATACGCAACATCTGAGAATATGGTAAACCATATTTCAGACTTCTGGTATGGCAGCTGTGCCAATGGAGGAACGTGTTGCGATTAGTTTCTTTATTAAAGACTGAGGTACTTATCTGACCATTGTTTAAACCGATCTTGACATCTAAAAACTCAATAGAATCTTGACTTTACTTAAACCTAAATTTAACCGTACTAGTGGATGAATTATGATTGTCAAGTAAAGAAATGAGTGGTGCAATGGGTCCACTCCATACTATACACAGGTCATCAATAACCTGGTAAACAACATAATTTAAAAAAAAATGAGTGAATCTGAAAAAAATATATCTTCTTCAATATCAAACATAAAAATATTAGCGCACGAGGGGGCGACCGATGAACCCATGGCACACCCCCTGGTCGGCAGAAAAAAATGGCCATCAAACATAAAATAATTTCTTGTCAAGATCAGTTCCAACAATGATACCAAAAAGTCTATGTACATATTATCCGCTGACAATCTGCACAACAACTTGCGAAAAGATGCTAACCCCACATCATGAGGGATTACTGTGTATAATCTAGTGACGTCGGCCGTCACTAGCCAAGTTTAAGATGCTAACTCCCCAATGGAGCTCAATTTTTTCAAAAACATAGTAGTGTCAAGCAAGAAATTATGGTGCTGTTGGATGAGCGATTGTAACAAATAACAAATAACAAACCCCTAGCAGCCACAATTGGCCTGCCCGGGGGAGGTCTTAATCCCTTATGTATTTTGGGCAGGGTATACAGGAGAGGTATTGTCAGAAGCGGTGGTCAGCTTTCATATGGTGTATTCTGGCAGGAGAGGTGCTTGAATGACCGGGCGTCAGGTATCACAATGCAAACAGGGATCTGCTGCCGGCCAGGGATCTCCGTGAATCTGATGGATAGAGCGAGCAGCAGAAAGCCGGGTATTCTGGCTGGTCTCACTGGTCTCCTCCGGCGTGGGAAACGCAGTCAGCGTGAGCCGGCTGTGAGGGGGGGGGGAGACGGCTGTTGCAGCTGTGGTGTTTGCGGTGGATAGAATCGCAAAGTCAGCACAATCAGCACAGTAGCAGGATAGCTCTTGCAGGATCTGGATGTCTATAGCCGGTGAGGCAGAGAATTGCCTGTTTCCTGACTGTAGTCTGTCAAGTGGGAACACAATGTGTGTTTAATGTTGTTTTGTCTCTGTCCTATGTCACTTAGGTCTGCCTTAATAGACCCATTTTACTAATAATAAAATACAATCATCCTGGGAAGATGAGACATACAGGCGTAGAAAAGTTTCCAGGTCTTGGTTAACTCTCTCTGTCTGGCCATTAGACTGTGGATGATAAGCCGATGAGAACTTCAATTTTATTTGAAGGGCTGCAGACAATGCTCTCCAGAAGCGTGCCACGAACTGAACCCCCCGGTCAGAGACGATTTCTGTTAGCAGATCATGGCTTTTGAAGACATGCTGAACAAAGAGTTGTGCCAGACTAGGAGCAGATGGTAACCCAGAGAGGGGTATAAACCGAGCCATTTTTGAAAATCAATCGACTACCCAAATTGTATGGTAGTCTTGGGATTTGGGTAACTCGGAGATGAAGTCCATTGAGATGTGTGTCCAAGGACGTGTCGGAATAGACAAAGGATAAAGCTTACTAGCTGGGGTTTGACATGGTACTTTATGTTGAGCACATACAGGACAGGATGCCACAAATTCTTTGACATCTTTTCTGATTTGTGGCCACCAGTAAGACCATTGAAGAATCTCAAAAGTACTCTGGACACCGGGATGCCTGGAAAATAATGACTTGTGGGCCCACGACAGTAATCTCGGGCTGAGCTCAGGGGCATGAGGGTTTTGCCAGGAGGAGCCACAGGGGTACTTCTAGGAGAAGGCACAGGGGACACCTGTGTAGGAGCGAATGCGATGGGGTCAATAATGGGATGACTCTCTTGTGTCGACTGATCCTCCTCCATGGAGCGTGACAAGGCGTCAGCCTTCACATTTTGTGTACCAGGATGGTACAGGATCTTGAAGGAGAATCTGGAAAAGAATAAAGACCAACGGGCCTGCCGAGGATTCATACACTGAGCTGATTGAAGATGCAACAGATTTTTATGATCAGTGAATATTGTCACTGGGAATTTAGCTCCTTCCAGGAGATACCTCCATTCCTCGAGGGCTAATTTTATGGCAAGTAACTCCTGGTCACCTATGGAATAATTTCTTTCTGCAGGCAGAAACTTGCGGGAGAAGAATCCACAGGGATGCTGTTTTCCATCACTGGACATCTGGGACAGTACAGCTCCTACCCCGATGTTGGAGGCATCCACTTCTAGGAAGAAGGGTAGATCCATGTCGGGTTGTAGTAAGATAGGAGCGGTGATAAAAGACTGTTTCAGAAGCTGGAAGGCTGATGTAGCTTCTGTAGACCATACTGATGGGTTCGCTCCTTTTTGGGTGAGAGCAGTGATTGGAGCAATCAGTGTGGAAAAACCTTGAATTAATTTTCGATAATAGTTGGCGAAGCTAATGAAGCGCTGGACTGTTTTCAATGTAGTGGGTTGCGACCACCCGGTTATGGCTTCCAATTTTTCTGGATCCATGGCTAACTCTGAGCCAGAGCTTATGTACCCCAGAAAGGGAACTGAGGGTACCTCGAATGTACACTTGGAGATTTTGCCATAGAGTCTGTTCTGCCTGAGACGGGATAAGACTTCCTTAACTTGAGAACGATGAGAGGACAGATCTTTGGAGAAGATTAAAATGTCGTCTAGGTAGACCACGAGACAGACGTACAACATATCTCTGAAGATCTCGTTCACGAATTGTTGAAACACAGCTGGAGCATTGCAGAGGCCGAATGGCATTACTAATTACTCATAGTGACCATCTCTCGTATTGAATGCAGTCTTCCACTCATCTCCTTCTCGGATTCTTATCAGGTTGTACGCCCCACCGAGATCCAATTTGGTAAAGACCTTGGCGCCTTTCACCCGATCGAACAACTATGTGATTAACGGGAGTGGATAGCTATTTTTGACTGTGATGTTATTCAAGCCTCGGTAATCAATACATGGTCGCAGACCTCCATCTTTTTTCTTCACAAAAAAGAAACCTGCGCCAGCTGGAGATTTTGAGGGTCGAATGAATCCCTTTTGAAGATTTTCTTGAATATAAGCATACATAGCTTGGGTCTCGGGGACTGACAATGGATAAGTTCGACCTTTAGGGGGAGTCTTCCCAGGGAGTAAATCAATTGGACAATCCCATTTCCGATGGGGTGGCAGGGTGTCCGCAGGCTGTTCACAGAATACATCCATGAAGTCTTTGTAGACCTCCGGCAAGCCGGGCAAGGACGTAGCATTGGGAGAGTGCATGGGTAGAACAGGACTGATACAATGCTGGTGGCAATGGGGACTCTATTGCTCCAGTTGCAGGAGTGCCCAGTTGATGCTGGGGTCATGCAGTTTAAGGCAGGGGAGCCATAGCACAATATCATAGGATGACTTGGGAATGACAAGGAATTCAATCAGTTCCTGATGCAATATACCCACTCTCAGGTGAACAGGTCAGAATCTTGCTGCCATCCACTGCTGTGACAGAAAGATGAGGACTTATGGATGCCACTGGAATTTGCAGTTTGGTAACAAGACCTTGAGAGATGAAATTCCCTGCTGATCCGGAATCAACCAGGGCCGAACTTGAATTAGACCCAACAGGGGTCTCCAGGGATACTGGGAGGACAAAGTCGGTACTGGGAGGAGACTTTGCTATTCGACCTAACCTAACTCCTCTGTTACAGGTTAGGCCTTGGAGTTTCCCGACCGCTTAGGACATTCATTAATGAAATGACTAGAAGCAGCACAGTAGAGACACAGTCAATTGCGCTGCCGACGGGTGTGTTCCTCAGGAGTCAAGCGTGATCTAACAACTTGCATTGGTTGTTCACGAGCAGGAGACTCTGAACGTACTCTGGGAGTAACCTTGGGAATTTGACACACAGGGAGATTAGGTCTTCCAGACGATCTGGAAGATCACGGGTTGCCAATTCATCTTTAATGCAATCTGAGACTGTCAGGGCTTCATTGTTCCACTGCAACTTGGATGCAAGAGTTTGAAAATGGATCAGGTATTGTCCCATGGATCGGGACCCTTGCTTGATCCGTAATATATCTGGGGATGCAGAAACTGAGCGTCCTGGTGTATCAAATATGCGGCGAAATGAATTGGTCATAGTCTGCCAGCAGGGGGTCAGATTTCTCCCAGAGAGATGATACCCAATTGAGGGTGGAGCCAGTCAACGAAGATATGATATAGGCTATCTTGATTCTGGCGGTGGGGAAATTGTGAGGTAACAGTTCAAACTGTATCTGGCACTGATTGACGAATCCTCTACAATTTTTCGGATCACCGTCATACTTGCTGGGCACCGGCAGTTGGCGACGGGAAGGGGAAGCCGGCGGTGAAGTGTTCCTTTGAGCACTTGACACAGGTGTCGACAAGGATTGTTGCAAAATGTCCAATCGATTGGACACATCTTGAAGGAATTTGATCACCTGCTGCTGGGTGGCTTCTTGGTTCTCCATCCTGGCGGTGACATTCTGGATGACCGCTGGTCCCACACTTGGGTCTTGAGCCGAGTCCATCTGTCAGCTCTGGGTTTTTTGTGTTCCCGGCTGTGACCGTGGTGGACCAGTGGAGGGCGCTGTATAGCAGAATGCTGGGGGCTAGATGTAGGACATACACAAGGGGACATGAGCACAGTGAACCAGAGGGTTGGCGGAGACCAGGGACAGGAGTCTAACATGCCAGCGGTGTTTACCAGGGAGTCCCGCAAGGGACTTTGGACTTAGCTGCGTCTGACAAGCAGGTCGCGGCCCCCTGCCCTGGTCCTCTGGACGCAGGCTGGGACATGGGATACTGGACCCTGGAATGGCCAGGGTGACTGGTGGGCAGTCTGGAAACTGCGGGACTGACGACTTGGGATGTCGACAGATATGTTGACGTGATATATACTCAGGTGTATTGGCTGGATAGGACGGAGATGTAATAGTCTCTATGGAGCACAATAACTGTGAGTCAACCCAGGTGTTGATGGGGACTGTCGACAGGATCAGGACAAGATGGTAAAAGTAACTGATAGAAGTAACTGGCTTAAGAGCCAGAGAGGTGCTCAGCGAGATACCTGATACTCGACTGCAGGGATGGTATCGCAGGAGTCTTCTGGAGATGGAAAGAACCAGGTAAGTATTAGCAGCTGGGAGAAATGCTGGAGACAGAGACACAGGAGAGCCTGGATATCCCAGAGACTTGGGAACTTCCTCTGAAAACAGGAGAACTCTGCAACAGGTAAAGCAATTGTTTAAGGCAAGGAAGTAATGCTCAGGGCCTGAGTTATATCCCCCTTGCCTGTTTGTGATTGGCTGCCAGGCGCAGCACCAATCAATGCTGGAGAAAGACAGAAGTTTCACAAAGAGTTAAAAGACATTTTAAGTCAAGCGGTAGATAAGAAATTTATATCAAAAGACCTGATGGACAAACTTCTACCCTCATTCCCATTGGTAGCTACGTTCTACTGTATTCCCAAAATCCACAAGTCCCTTGTGGACCCACCGGGTCGGCCGATTGCATCGGCCAGGGAGTCCCTGACACACCGTATAGCAGTATATCTTAATAGCCTATTGCAGCCTTGTCTAAGGATTCACCCTAAGTATTTGTTGGACACAAACTCATTGCTAAACAGATTAAAAGAAATACCAAGATTGGTTGATGAAGTGTGGTTGTTCACAATTGATGTGAACAGCCTTTATACGACTATCCCCCACAAAGAAGGGTTAGAGTCCGTTCAGAAATTTCTCACTAACCATTCTCTTTATACAGGTCCGGATCTGTCATTTTTGATTATGTTACTCCAATTCATATTGGAAAAGAGTTTTTTCATCTCAGGGATGTGTTCTTCCTCCAGAAAGTGGGTTGCTCTATGGGGTCTGCAGTTTCACCGTCCCTAGCAAACATTTTCATGTTTGAAATAGAGTAGCGGGTATTTTTTAGTCGCCCAGATGTAGCAGAGAGGATTATCTTCTTCTCTCGCTACATAGATGATCTGCTACTGTTCTGGCGGGGGCCAGTGGCAGTGTTGGAAAATCTTATTAAAGAACACAATGAGGGATTAAGCACCATCAAATTTTCCTATGAGAGAAGCATGTCCTCTGTAAATTTTAGATAAATTAACTGTCATCGATGGAATAATAAACACCAGCTTTAAAAAAAAAAAAAATACTGATAGAAACAACTTACTACATGCATCCAGCTGTCACCCAAAGGGTACGATGCGTAGTTTACCCAGGTCTCAGCTCATGAGAGTAAAAAGGATTAATTACAATGAGGCGGTAGCTGAACAGCAGATGTCAGAGATGGTAGAAACATTTAGTAAGAGAGGATATAATAAAAAACTACTGCTTGAGACTAAGGGGGAAATTTACTAAAGGAAATTTGTAAAAAAATAGGTGTATTTGTATCCAGAAATACACTTATTTTTGACATTTCCTATCCTGAAAATACGGCAATTCGTATTCGTATTGATAGCACATCAACACAACTACGAATTGCCATATTTTCGGGATAGTAAATGTCAAAAATAAGTGTATTTCTGGATACAAATACACCCAAAGGGTACGATGCGTAGTTTACCCAGGTCTCAGCTCATGAGAGTAAAAAGGATTAATTACAATGAGGCGGTAGCTGAACAGCAGATGTCAGAGATGGTAGAAACATTTAGTAAGAGAGGATATAATAAAAAACTACTGCTTGAGACTAAGGGGGAAATTTACTAAAGGAAATTTGTAAAAAAATAGGTGTATTTGTATCCAGAAATACACTTATTTTTGACATTTACTATCCCGAAAATATGGCAATTCGTAGTTGTGTTGATGTGCTATCAATACGAATACGAATTGCCGTATTTTCAGGATAGGAAATGTCAAAAATAAGTGTATTTCTGGATACAAATACACCTATTTTTTTACAAATTTCCTTTAGTAAATGTCCCCCTAAGAATCAGGTACAGACCTTAGACAGGGAAGTTCTACTAACCCCCAAAAACAAACAGTCTGAACTAAGTAGTCAGAAGTTCATCCCTTGGGTGAGCACTTATACTAATTCTAGCTCTGAAATCACCAAAGTAGTCAAAAATCATTGGGACATTGTGAAGTCAGATCCCGATTTGAAATTATCTGACACCAAACTGCTACCATGCTACAAAAGGTCTAGGAACCTACGAGATACAGTATGTTAGTAAAGACCAGGGCCGGCGCCACCACTAGGCAGTGTTAGGCATTTGCCTAGGGCACCGGCCACTGGGGGGCGGTAGTTGGGAGCAGGGCAGGAGGGAGAGCTGGAGGTCTGGATTAGCGGGCAGGAGGGAGGGAGAGCTGCGCTGTGTGCAGTTCAGTCCCGGTGCATGTTAACCGACATTTTCCTCCACCCGCACCACGTACAGCCGCTCAGCCGGGCAGCGCTGAGCACTTGGCTCACCCTCAGACTCGGCTGAGCGGCTGTACTTGGTGCGGGTGGAGGAAAATGTCAGTTAACATGCACAGGGACTGAACTGCACACAGCGCAGCGAGCCCTCCCTCCTGCCCGCTAAGCCAGACCTCCAGCTCTCCCTCCCGCCGAGCTAGACCGTCACCCGAGCTCCTCCTGAAGGGTGAGTATCCCTCTCCCCCTCCAGATCAGCGCGCCGCCAGCGGCATCACGCATCACCCCCCCCAGGAGCAGCACGGCGGCCATATTCCTCCCCACCCCCCACCCGTAGAGCGGGTGAGCGCCGGGGCGCCCCCCGCCTGGGGCGCTCCAGCGCCTTGCACCAGCACTGGTAAAGACATATACCCCTGCTGACGATAAACTTGTTTAGGCTTGAGAAAGTGTATATATTATATATATATATCTATGAAAAATAATTTATCGGAGAGCGCTGGACTTAGTACCACCTAGTCAATCATACAATAATTTGTTAAATGAGACACCAATCACATTTCAATTGACAATTCTTTGTCCCCTTCCCGAATAAAACGTGGAATCCATTCAAGATAAAAGTTCTTTATTGAAACCCCAATAAAGAACTTTTATCTTGAACGGATTCCATGTTTTATTCGGGAAGGGGACAAAGAATTGTCAATTTAAATGTGATTGGTGTCTCATTTAACAAATTCTTGTATGATTGACTAGGTGGTACTAAGTCCAGCGCTCTCCAATAAATTATTTTTCATAGATATATATATATAATATATACACTTAACATCGGCACTCACCTTTCCTAGTTTTGGGGTGCCCTATGGCTTGTGACCACATTGTTTAAACAGACATTGTAGGGGCTCTGCACACACTAAATTAACTGATAATAAATAGTGGAGATTTGGTTCATGAATTGATCAATGCATTTAAGCCTGCAGCCCCCTTCACGGGACCCCACTTTTCTGCAGGTCCTAACACTATCGCTGAAAATGGCTACAATACACATAGCTATCACATCAATGTTAGATTCCAGGCATGCTATCTGGTCTGAAGCTCACAGCACACTTTGCATTTATAGGTGAGCAGCTACCAACACACCTGTCTCTAATCATCTAGGGAAGTGGTTAACATAAGCTATGGAATCTTAGTTAAAGCAGGGTGCATGAGAGAATGTGACCACAATAAGACTAATTTAAAAAAATTAATCTAATAAACAATATATACACTTAACATCGGCACTCACCTTTCCTAGTTTTGGGGTGCCCTATGGCTTGTGACCACATTGTTTAAACAGACATTGTAGGGGCTCTGCACACACTAAATTAACTGATAATATATATATATATATATATATATATATATATATGTAGTGTGAGAATAACTGGCGTCACTCTGAGGAATTTTCAAGTGAAAAATAATTTTATGCAGCAACAGTCGACATCAGCATGACGTTTCAATGACATGTAGTCATTTTCTTCAGGACATGACATGCAGTATGTAACAAGAATACAATGCATAATACAGGGTTTAAATAGAACACTTACCTGACAGGGTCCGCCCGGCGGCCGGGTGCACGCCGTCCCTCCCCCGCCACGGGGTGTTCCGGTATGCTGACGTCAGCTTCCGGCTCCCGTTGTCCGGGAAACGCACCAAGCTGACCTCCCCAGCTGCCGGACGTCCTCCCGCAGATCTCAGCAGAGCTGTACATGGAAAACAAATAACACATAAATATATGAAAAGTAGGTGCCGACATTATGTTGTTGGCACCTCCATGTAGTAACATAGCATGCACAAAGCAAAACACTACGTTGACAACAAAACAATGACTAATTGTTCAATATAGCACGCTCCAATTGAACCTCTCATTCAGTCCCAATGGTTTGCTGGTCTGTAGCTTATATATCCACCTGGACTCCAATCTGAGTAGTGCCCCGTCCCGATCCCCTCCTCTACGCAGTGGGGGGACATGATCAATCAGAATGAACTTTAGATCTCCAAAAGAGTGGCCAGCCTCCAAGAAGTGCCTGGCCACTGGTTGTTCTGCAGATTTGGTTTTGATGGCATTACTAATGGCAGAGAGGTGCAATGCCATCCTCTCATTGATAGTGCGGATGGTCTTGCCCACGTAGTGCAAACGGCAGGGACAATATAGGAGATATATCACGTGGGTCAATAGACAAGTTAGCACATGTTTGACTGGAATGCTGGTGTGGTTAATGAGGTGGTTGAATGACTTGCAAACCACCATATTTTTGCAGGTTGTGTAACTGAGGCACCTGTAGCATCCTGGTGGTCTCGTTGAAAAATTGGATGGGGGCTGGGGTATATCAAAACCTGTTATGTCCGTGTGGACCACTCTGTCCTTAATGTTGCGGCCTCGTGTGTAACAAGCCATTGGTCTCCTATTTTGTAAACCTGGCAATGATGCATCGGTCTTAACAATCGGCCACAGGGCTGTTGTTGCCCTTTGCACTACAGGGCTAGACGTTGAGAACTGCTGTTTCCATGGTATCACATCCTGTTGACAACGGACTTTGGGTTTTAGCAGCTCCTCCCGTGGGATGGCCATGACTTCCTTTTGAAGGTTGCGCAGTAGTTTGAGGTTATACCCTCTGTTTACAAATTTATCCACTACTGAGTTGGTGCTGTCCACAGCTGCCTCATGCGAGCTGGATATTCTAGCAACTCGCATTAGTTGGGATTTAGGGAGACCTTTTTTCAGGGGGTTGGGGTGATGGCTGGACCCCAACAGCAGGGTGTTGCGGTCGGTAGGTTTTGAATAGACCGTAGTTTGAAACTGTCCATTGTGCAGAGAAACCCGCACATCCAAAACTCAATATATTCCCGTTGGATGTTATATGTGTACTTTATAGGGCTGGTGCTGTTGTTAATAGCTTGAATGTGCTCCTCCAGAACAGATGTCGGCCCTGTCCACAAGCAGAATAAGTCGTCGATGAAACGACAGTACATCAACAGGTGTTTAGAAATGTGGTCCACACTTAAGAACTTGTTATTCTCTTCCGCAAACATAAAAATGTTTGCGAGACTCGGCGCCACCGGGCTCCCCATTGCACACCCCGTTTTTTGCTGGTACATGGCACCATTGAATAGAAAGTAATTATATTCTAAAGTCAATGTCAATAGTCTCTTAAATAAATTGTGATCTATGTCACTGATGTCGTTGGTGCGAAGGAATTCTGCCACCGCTGCCACTCCTGCTGTCTGCGGGATGGCAGTATACAAACTACACACGTCCAGTGTTACCAGCACCGTGTTATCTGGAACGTGTGTGATCTCTTGTAGTCGGAGTAAAAAGTCGGTGGTGTCCTTGATGTAGGTGCGCTGATGTTGAACATGTGGTTGGAGTAGGGTATCCAAAAATTTTGAAACTGGTTGAAATAGTGACCTGTTCGCCGAAATGATCGGACGCCCCGGTGGCTTGGTGGGATTTTTGTGTAATTTTGGTACTGTATAGATGATGGGAATCACCGGAAACTGCTGTGTGAGGGCTTTGCATAAATCTTTATTGATAAGTTGGTCCTGGGTGGCTTCAAGTAGCAAGGCATCCAATTCTCTCTTGTATCCATTGGTGGGGTCAGCCGCTAATCGGTCATATACTTGTGTGTCACTGAGTTGATGTTCAATCTCAGTTGTGTAGTCACTCAAGTCTTGAACGACAATCGCTCCCCCTTTATCTGCTGACCGGATAATTATATGACGGTACCCCGCCAGATCATTGAGGGCGTCGCGTTCCTCCCGCGATAGATTGTAGTGGGTGTTCTTGGTAGCTGAATTGTATTTGGTTACTGAGGTGTCGACCAAACGCGAAAAAGTTGGAATGGAGGTATTGGAAGATGTTGGGTCAAATTTGGAGTTGCTTCTGGACTGGATGAATTTTTGGACTGGATCAGTTGACACTGAAGATTCAGAATATTGAAAGTGTTCTTTCAAACGGAGGTGGCGTTCAAATCTATGGCGATCAATCTGCCATTGCAACTCATTATGGGAATTTGTAGGGATGAACGATAAGCCTTTTTTGAGGACAGAGATCTCAGCTGGTTTCAAAGTGTACGAGGACAGATTGTAAATTAACTCCTCAGTAGGGCCTTGAGCTCTCTTTGCCCTCTGATTTTGGCCGCTCCTGCGGGTGGCCGACTTTTTTGGCTTGATGTAGCAGGCTGCTCTAAAGGGACATCCGTCCTACGGGAGGTATCATCGGACTCTTGTACCCGAAAGTCGCTGTCCGAATTGGAGGTCACCGTGTCTCTTGCCCGGTTTTCTCTTCTGCGACGGTATTCGCATGGGCCCGGCTTGTTGTAATTTTGTGGTGCTGGTTCACCCCCCATGAGCCACCTATATACTTTATTATCGTCGTAATCCCAAGTCACCGTGGTGAACTTACTGGCCTTGAATTTAAGAAGTTATTTTCTGTAATTCTCCACCTTAGTGGTTAGGTTACGTTGCCAATCGGGGTTCGTGGTCTGTATCACCGGGACCGGGTGAAGTGCCTCCAATTTATCGATTTTCTCCTTTACTAATACCAGCTCCGTCTTTGATTCTTCTATTACTAGGAGCATAAGGTCTAAACTGCATTTGTTCAATGTTCCCACCCATTTGGCACAAAAATCGGGGTTAAACCTGCTGATGGTGGGGATGTTTCTAATTCGGAATCCCCGAGGGATCATATGCTGCCGGTAATATTTTGAAAGAGATGATCCATGTAAGAGGTAGTCCACCTCCCTCTTTTTAAGTTGGAACAACTGATTCATAATGTCCTCCAGTGATGTATCCGAGGTCAAATCATCATCAGTGTCATCAAACAGTATCTGTTCTGCCTGCGTTGCGTTGAAACTGTGTAACAGTCCCTTGGTGGCTGGCACGGTGCGGCAGCCCGCCGAGGGTTGCGAAGAATTCTCTATGCTGAGAACTACAGGTTGTTCAAGTCAGGTCTGTGCGCAATAATATGTGCGGTGGGTGCCTTGCTCCGGTTGGGTCACCACGGTGATCCTGGTGTATATAGTGTTGTGCGAGCCGGTACTCCTTACTTGCAGCAATAAGGTACCCCGGGTGCCATCCACAGATGAACAACAGTGTGAGAATAACTGGCGTCACTCCGAGGAATTTTCAAGTGAAAAATAATTTTATGCAGCAACGGTCGACATCAGCATGTCAGCGCGTTCGACGTTTCAATGACATGTAGTCATTTTCTTCAGGACATGACATGCAGTATGTAACAAGAATACAATGCATAATACAGGGTTTAAATAGAACGCTTACCTGACAGGGTCCGCCCGGCGGCTGGGTGCACGCCGTCCCTCCCCCGCCACGGGGTGTTCCGGTATGCTGACGTCCCGTTGTCTGGGAAACGCACCAAGCTGACCTCCCCAGCCGCCGGACGTCCTCCCGCAGATCTCAGCAGAGCTGTACATGGAAAACAAATAGCACATAAATATATGAAAAGTAGGTGCCGACATTATGTTGTTGGCACCTCCATGTAGTAACATAGCATGCACAAAGCAAAACAAAACACTACGTTGACAACAAAACAATGACTAATTGTTCAATATAGCACGCTCCAATTGAACCTCTCATTCAGTCCCAATGGTTTGCTGGTCTGTAGCTTATATATCCACCTGGACTCCAATCTGAGTAGTGCCCTGTCCAGGTGGATATATAAGCTACAAACCAGCAAACCATTGGGACTGAATGAGAGGTTCAATTGGAGCGTGCTATATTGAACAATTAGTCATCGTTTTGTTGTCAACGTAGTGTTTTGTTTTGCTTTGTGCATGCTATGTTACTACATGGAGGTGCCAACAACATAATGTCGGCACCTACTTTTCATATATTTATGTGTTATTTGTTTTCCATGTACAGCTCTGCTGAGATCTGCGGGAGGACGTCCGGCGGCTGGGGAGGTCAGCTCGGGGCGTTTCCTGGACAACGGGAGCCGGAAGCTGACGTCAGCATACCGGAACACCCCGTGGCGGGGGAGGGACGGCGTGCACCTGGCCGCCGGGCGGACCCTGTCAGGTAAGCGTTCTATTTAAACCCTGTATTATGCATTGTATTCTTGTTACATACTGCATGTCATGTCCTGAAGAAAATTACTACATGTCATTGAAACGTCGACCGCGCTGACATGCTGATGTCGACTGTTGCTGCATAAAATAATTTTTCACTTGAAAATTCCTCGGAGTGACGCCAGTTATTCTCACACTGTTGTTCATCTGTGGATGGCACCCGGGGTACCTTGCGAATAAGGAGTACCGGCTCGCACAACACTGTATACACCATGATCACCGTGGTGACCCAACCGGAGCAAGGCACCCACCGCACATATTATTGCGCACAGACCTGACTTGAACAACCTGTGGTTCTCAGCATGGAGAATTCTTCGCAACCCTCGGCGGGCTGCTGCACCATGCCAGCCACCAAGGGACTGTTACACAGTTTCAACGCAACGCAGGCAGAACAGATACTGTTTGATGACAATGATGATGATTTGACCCTGGATACATCACTGGAGGACATTATGAATCAGTTGTTCCAACTTAAAAAGAGGGAGGTGGACTACCTCTTACATGGATCATCTCTTTCAAAATATTACCGGCAGCATATGATCCCTCGGGGATTCCAAATTAGAAACATCCCCACCATCGGCAGGTTTAAACCCGATTTTTGTGCCAAATGGGTGGGAACATTGAACAAATGCAGTTTAGACCTTATGCTCCTAGTAATAGAAGAATCAAAGAGGGAGCTGGTATTAGTAAAGGAGAAAATCGATAAATTGGAGGCACTTCACCCGGTCCCGGTGATACACACCACGAACCCCGATTGGCAATGTAACCTAACCACTAAGGTGGAGAATTACAGAAAAGAACTTCTTAAATTCAAGGCCAGTAAGTTCACCACGGTATCTCGGGATTACGATGATAATAAAGTATATAGGTGGCTCATGGGGGGTGAACCAGCACCACAAAATTACAACAAGCCAGGCCCCTACAGATACCGTCGCAGAAGAGAAAAAGGGGCAAGAGACACGGTGACCTCCAATTCGGACAGCGACTTTCGGGTACAAGAGTCCGATGATACCTCCCGTAGGACGGATGTCCCTTTAGAGCAGCCTGCTACATCAAGCCAAAAATGTTGGCCACCCGCAGGAGCGGCCAAAATCAGAGGGCAAAGAGAGCTCAAGGCCCTACTGAGGAGTTAATTTACAATCTGTCCTCGTACACTTTGAAACCAGCTGAGATCTCTGTCCTCAAAAAAGGCTTATCGTTCATCCCTACAAATTCCCATAATGAGTTGCAATGGCAGATTGATCGCCATAGATTTGATCACCACCTCCGTTTGAAAGAACACTTTCAATATTCTGAATCTTCAGTGTCAACTGATCCAGGCCAAAAATTCATCCAGTCCAGAAGCAACTCCAAATTTGACCCAACATCTTCCAATACCTCCAATCCAACTTTTTCGCGTTTGGTCGATGCCTCAGTAACCAAATACAATTCAGCTACCAAGAACACCCACTACAATCTATCGCGGGAGGAACGCGACGCCCTCAATGATCTGGCGGGGTACCGTCATATAATTATCCGGTCAGCAGATAAAGGGGGAGCGATTGTCGTTCAAGACTTGAGTGACTACACAACTGAGATTGAACATCAACTCAGTGACACACAAGTATATGACCGATTAGAGGCTGACCCCACCAATGGATACAAGAGAGAATTGGATGCCTTGCTACTTGAAGCCACCCAGAACCAACTTATCAATAAAGATTTATGCAAAGCCCTCACACAGCAGTTTCCGGTGATTCCCATCATCTATACAGTACCAAAATTACACAAAAATCCCACCAAGCCACCGGGGCGTCCGATCATTTCGGCGAACAGGTCACTATTTCAGCCAGTTTAAAAAATTTTGGATACCCTACTCCAACCACATGTTCAACATCAGCGCACCTACATCAAGGACACCACCGACGTTTTACTCCGACTACAAGAGATCACACACGTTCCAGATAACACGGTTCTGGTAACACTGGACGTGTGTAGTTTGTATACTGCCATCCCGCAGACAGCAGGAGTGGCAGCGGAGGCAGAATTCCTTCGCACCAACGACATCAGTGACTTAGATCACAATTTATTTGAGAGACTATTGACATTGACTTTAGAACATAATTACTTTCTATTCAATGGTGCCATGTACCAGCAAAAAACGGGGTGTGCAATGGGGAGCCCGGTGGCGCAGAGTCTCGCAAACATTTTTATGTTGGCGGAAGAGAATAACAAGTTCTTAAGTGTGGACCACATTTCTAAACACCTGTTGATGTACTGTCGTTTCATCGACGACTTATTCTGCTTGTGGACAGGGCCGACATCTGTTCTGGAGGAGCACATTCAAGCTATTAACAACAGCACCAGCCCTATAAAGTACACATATAACATCCAACGGGAATCGATTGAATATTTGGATGTGCGGGTTTCTCTGCACAATGGACAGTTACAAACTACAGTCTATTCAAAACCTACCGACCTGCTGTTGGGGTCCAGCCATCACCCCAACCCCCTGAAAAAAGGTCTCCCTAATCCCAACACAGCTGCATGAGGCAGCTGTGGACAGCACCAACTCAGTAGTGGATAAATTTGTAAACGGAGGGTATAACCTCAAACTACTGCGCAACCTTCAAAAGGAAGTTCTGGCCATCCCACGGGAGGAGCTGCTAAAACCCAAAGTCCATTGTCAACAGGATGTGATACCATGGAAACAGCAGTTCTCAACGTCGAGCCCTGTAGTGCAAAGGGCAACAACAGCCCTGTGGCCGATTGTTAAGACCGATGCATCATTGCCAGATTTAAGGACAGAGTGGTCCACACGGACATAACAGGTTTTGATATACCCCAGCCCCCATCCAATTTTTTAATGAGACCACCAGGATGCTACAGGTGCCTCAGTTGCACAACCTGCAAAAATATGGTGGTGTGCAAGTCATTCAACCACCTCATTGACCACACCAGCATTCCAATCAAACATGTGCTAACTTGTCTATTGACCCACGTGATATTTCTCCTATATTGTCCCTGCCGTTTGCACTACGTGGGCAAGACCATCCGCACTATCCATGAGAGGATGGCCTTGCACCTCTCTGCCATTAGTAATGCCATCAAAACCAAATCTGCAGAACAACCAGTGGCCAGGCACTTCTTGGAGGCTGGCCACTCTTATTGGAGATCTAATGTTCATTCTGATTGATCACGTCTCCCCACTGCGTAGAGGAGGGGATCGGGACAAGGCACTACTCAGATTGGAGTCCAGGTGGATATATAAGCTACAGACCAGCAAACCATTGGGACTGAATGAGAGGTTCAATTGGAGCGTGCTATATTGAACAATTAGTCATCGTTTTGTTGTCAACGTAGTGTTTTGTTTTGCTTTGTGCATGCTATGTTACTACATGGAGGTGCCAACAACATAATGGCCCTTATTCTGATTCGTGCGGCCAGAGCCGCACACGGTGCTCCGGCCGCACAAACCAATCCCCGCCCACACTACGGATCGCCACGGCCGTCCGTACACGGACGGCTGGCGATCCGCACGAAAATGGTGGGGCGTACGCCTCCACCATGGTGGGAGCTGCCCCCTGCATTCGATGGTCGGCGACCATCGAAGGCAGGGCCGCACGCCCCACCAGGTCCCGCAAGCTGAGACCACACGGACAATCGTCCGTGTGATAGCTTGTATGGGGGCTGAGAGCTGACATCCGGCGACGTCAGCTTTCCGCCCCCATCACTGGCGTCATACCCTCATTAGCATGCATACGCCCCGCGTTTGCATGGGAACGCCCATGAAACGCGGGGCGTATACATAGGGAAATGAGGGCATGAAGCCCCTCACTCCCCTATACGCCCCCTTTGCGGCGTAGTAACTTTATGTGCGGCGAATTCGCCTGCACATGCGCAGATTGACCTCTGCGCATGTGCAGACGGAAAACATCGGCGGTACGGCCGCACGCGGGCCGTACCGCTCGAATCAGAATAAGGGCCAATGTCGGCACCTACTTTTCATATATTTATGTGTTATTTGTTTTCCATGTACAGCTCTTCTGAGATCTGCGGGAGGACGTACGGCGGATGGGGAGGTCAGCTTGGTGCATTTCCCGGACAACGGGAGCTGGAAGCTGATGTCAGCATACCGGAACACCCCGTGGCGGGGGAGGCACGGCGTGCACCCGGCCGCAGGGCGGACCCTGTCAGGTAAGCGTTCTATTTAAACCCTGTATTATGCATTGTATTCTTGTTACATACTGCATGTCATGTCCTGAAGAAAATGACTACATGTCATTGAAACGTCGACCGCGCTGACATGCTGATGTCGACTGTTGCTGCATAAAATTATTTTTTACTTGAAAATTCCTCGGAGTGACGCCAGTTATTCTCACACTGTTGTTCATCTGTGGATGGCACCCGGGGTACCTTATTACTGCAAGTAAGGAGTACCGGTTAGCACAGACACTAGGAACTACTCAACGGTATTCCACCGGTATTAACTATAACCTGGGACAGCGAATCCAGCCTTTCTGCAGGATCTCACTTCCCGTCACCTATGGACGTCATCACAACGTCAGAATAAAAGTTTTTTTTAAAAACTACTCATATACCTTTTAAAGCTCAGGAAACTCGAGTTCAACACCCCTGAAGAAGTCGTGCAGCGATGAAACGCGTTGGGTCTCGACTCACCTGTTATTTATGTACCAAAAATGTACAAACCATGCTGTAAACTGTGTCTGACATTGACCATACCATTTATGTTTTAATAAAACTATTTTACAAACTGCAAAAATCCTGTACCTCACTGTTGCACCAATACACTAAGGTGGAGGTTTCTTTAATTAGCGCTCTCTATATCTCTTTTTCGTGCACATATATATATATATATATATATATATAAATTGGTAGTGGAAGGACAGCACTCCTTTCTGGTAGTTTACCGTGCCCCGGTGCCCTCAAGTAAGGACTCGGAGGTCCCAAGTGTATAGCAGAGGAGTTGCGGCACTCGGAGTCAGAAATAATGAAAAACGCAGGTAATTTCTTAATGAAACGTTTTCAATGTTATTAAAACATCGTCATCAGGATAAGTGAACAAACCTTTAAACACAAGAAAGGGGGGGGATTGGAGTGCGCAACCTATTATCTCAATGGTGACATATATATCATGTACCACCAAGTTCATCCAATCAGTCTAAAAACTCAGAAGTCCTTTCTGAAGATGATTCCTGTATGTCCAATATTGAATATGTTCGCAATGATCATGCAATTTTCATTTTTGAAAAATCTTTTTATTTCAAAACAACCCGACGCGTTTTGTCTTTACGACTTCATCAGGGGTACAACCGCCCTCAAGTAAGGACTCGGAGGTCCCAAGTATATAGCAGAGGCGTAGCGGCACTCGGAGTCAGAAATAATGAAAAACGCAGGTAATTTCTTGATCAAACGTTTTCAATGTTATTAAAACATCGTCATCAGGATAAGTGAACAAACCTTTAAACACACCTTTTAAGACATCCCCACATCACGTGTGGTTACCCGCCAACAGCTCCAAATTGACGCATCTAATCATGACGCAATCAAGAGGCGCTGGTGGACATGGCAACCATCTATACATAGTGCAAAAAACGACAATACATACATGCATAAATGTTATAAGTTAAAAACAAACAACTCCACGAAATATACAGTGTAGATACAATATTGATAGTACTCTTGTACAATGCAACAGTTGCAATAAACATAATAGAATGAATGGCTACACATCAGCGTGAATCCAAACCGCTAGCCTGAAGGGTGTCCAGAAAGACACACAGAGCATATGTGTGTCGGTGTAGCCCTGCGGACTCATTTAGTCCGCGTGGTGCCAAAGTGCCAAGGGCATGAATCCAACGGGCTTCCCTACGGAGCAGGCGCAACGATCTGTCACCTCCCCGCAGGGTTGCCGGTTCATGATCAATGAAAGTGTATTTTAACATGGCCAGAGTATGCCTCATCGTAACCCAATGCCGGGCCACGGGTTGATCACTCGAGTCGCTGGTAAGCGCTGCCCGCAAAACAGATTTATGTCCGGCAATTCTCTCTCTTAATGTCCGGTCAGTTTTTCCCACATAACATAACCCACACGGACACGTAATCATATATATAATAAATTTGGTGGTACATGTGACACGATGTTTGATAGGGATACGTGCGCCCGTGTGGGGATGTGGGAAATCACTGCCAGTATTCATGGATTTACACACTATGCAATTAAGGCATCTGAAGCATCCAACTCGCAGTTTGAGAAAGGTATTTTGTTCAGAGTCGGACTGTCACATGCCTGATATGTCAGTCTTCATTACCCAATCTCGTATATTCTTACCGCGACTGTAACACGGCATAATGCGGGTATCATGAAGTTTGAGGGCAGGGTCAGTGCTGACTATAGGCCAGGCATTCTTAGTTATCCTCTGGATAGTAGAACTTTTAGCATTAAAGTGGTTAACCCAGGGTATACACTTCATGCGTGCAGCTTTGGTGGTAGGACCCAATAGCTCTTCTCGTGAGCGTTCAAGCGCTCTGATTTTAGCTAACTCAAGTTGGGTACTCTCGTAGCCTCTGTCTAAAAAATCAACAATCATCCTGTCGATATGTCTGACCGCTTGCTCTTTCTCAGAACATATCCTTACTGCCCGCAAGAATTGTGAGTAGGGGAGTGAGTATTTTAACTTTTTAGGATGAAAGCTGGCTGCATGAAGTGTGGTATTTCTGTCTGTTATTTTGCGATACAATTCAGTGTGTAGCAAATTCACAGAAACACTGACATTAACATCAAGGTAATTGACGGCTATTTGGCTGATGGTATAAGTGAACTGGACGGGATGTCCAGTGGCATTATGCATCTTCACAAAGTTTTCGAAGCCCTCCTGTTCACCTGTCCAAACGATGAACAGGTCATCTATATACCTGGTATACAAGATGGTATTATCAACAAATAGGCTGTTACTGAGTAAGATGTCATTTTCTACCATATACATGTAGGCGTTGGCGTACGATGGGGCCACATTCGACCCCATCGCACAGCCAGACGCCTGTAGGTAGTACCTACCGTCAAATACAAAGTAATTGCATGTAAGAATCATATCAAGCAGGTCAAGTACCAACTCAGTGTCAGGCCCGGTGTAATACTGATTATCAGTAATTAATCTCCTGACAGCCTCTTTACCTTCATCGTTGGGTATAACAGTATACAGGCTGGCTATGTCCATACTACATACAAAAGTCCCATCAGGTACATAACCAACTCCATTGATCTTATTCAGAAATGTGGTGGTATCAAGTAAATGTCTGGAATGGTTGATGACACAAGGCTGTAGTAATGCATCAAGATAAGTCGACACTTTATGAAACAAGCCGTTGCGGGCAGAGATAATTGGCCGACCTGGGGGATTCTGGAGGGACTTATGTATTTTAGGTAACGTATAAATGATGGAAACGGTAGGTGCTTCCGTTATTAAAGCTTTCATAAGTCCCTCTTTAATCACCCCAGAATCGACCGCTTGCTTGAGTCTCAGTTTAAGTCTATTACCAAAGACACTCATGGGGTCAGAGTCCAACAACCTATAGACTTTGGTATCACTTAATTGTCGATTTATTTCACAAGCATAATCATTCAAATTCTGCACCACTATTCCCCCACCCTTATCGGCGGGGCGAATAATGATGTCATTATAGCTGGATAAGTCACGTAATGCTTGCATTTCACTGACAGTCAAGTTATTAGGTTGGTTCTTACCCCTGGTTGTCGATGGTACGATCACCTCCTGATGCACCTGATGTTCTAGTAATCGGTTAAAGGTCCGTATAGAAGGGTTTGATGATGGCGGATCAAATCTCGATCTTTGCTGTAATTTTTGTAGAGGAGCTGGTAATTGTACATCCTCAGGGTGATTCATGGTGCATTTGGGGTTACTGAAATATTCATGCAGTTTAAGCTGGCGTCCTAATTTGTAGCGTTCAATTGCCCAGTCCATGGTTTTGAACTTGACAGTCAGAACAAAAGACAAGCCAAGTCGCAAGACCTGCATTTCTGTGGTGGTAAACGGGTGGTCTGACAAATTGAAAATCAGATCCTCTGTTGGCGTGGTGGTCTGCCGACCCGTCCTCGCCCTCTGCCTCTCCCTTTGCCTTTGGCCACCGCGTCTGGTTCTACTTCTACGCCGCCTCGGCCGCGGCGGGTAGTTGTCCCTAAAGGGATCTGATTAGAGGTACCTCTGCCCACAGCACTGCCTTCGGATTCACTGTTGGTACCAGTGTCTTGGGAGGAATCAGTCTGCCAAAGTTGGCGGTAGTTTCTAGGTCGCCGCTGTTGCCGCCAAAACTGTCGACTTGAATTTCCACTCACCCACTGGTACACTTGATTACGTTCATAATCAGAGTTCACTTTCAATAATTTCTCCTTTTTAAACTGAATGAGATCTTTTGTAGGCAGCCACTTGTGAGTTGAGTTTGTCGACCCAATCCTGGGCGGTATCCTGTCGGAACTCGTTAAGATATTTATTTTCAAATGCTGTGATGTTTTCCTTGGCAATTGCTAGTTCCCTGGATGATTCCTCAATCACAAGTAATATTAGGACGTAACTGCACTTATTTAGGACCGCTATCCAGCGTTGGCAGAAAGAAGTGTTAAATCGACCTATGGTGGGTGTATTGTTTATACGGAACCCGCGTGGTATTTTCTTATCTTTATAATACCCGCTTAGGGTTATTCCATGGTACAAGTAGTCGAGTTCTTTATGTTTGAGGCGTAACCAGTCTCTGTAGAGGTGATTAAGCGGTGGAGGTTCAGAGTCGTCACATAAATCTTGTGAAAATAAAATTTTGTCGGCTTCAGCCGCAGAGAAGTTAAGGATCTTGCCTTGTGTCAGTAACGCCAGGTTTTCAGCTCCCGCACAGCCAGGTGTAGCATCAGGAAATCCGCTGGTCATAATTCAGTGGAGTGTGGATTGAAGGTGATGAAGCGATGAGACTGTAATTGGATCAGGGTGCTATAGGTCACAGAATCTCTGCGTCCTGCCGGTGTGCAGAGAGACACTTACAAATTGGTAGCGGAAGGACAGCACTCCTTTCTGGTAGTTTACCGTGCCCCGGTGCCCTCAAGTAAGGACTCGAAGGTCCCAAGTGTATAGCAGAGGAGTAGCGGCACTCGGAGTCAGAAATAATGAAAAACGCAGGTAATTTCTTGATCAAACGTTTTCAGTGTTATTAAAACATCGTCATCAGGATAAGTGAACAAACCTTTAAACACACCTTATAAAGACATCACCACATCACGTGTGGTTACCCGCCAACAGCTCCAAATTGACGCATCTAATCATGACGCAATCAAGAGGCGCTGGTGGACATGGCAACCATCTATACATAGTGCAAAAAACGACAATACATACATGCATAAATGTTATAAGTTAAAAACAAACAACTCCACGAAATATACAGTGTAGATACAATATTGATAGTACTCTTGTACAATGCAACAGTTGCAATAAACATAATAGAATGAATGGCTGCACATCAGCGTGAATCCAAACCGCTAGCCTGAAGGGTGTCCAGAAAGACACACAGAGCATATGTGTGTCGGTGTAGCCCTGCGGACTCATTTAGTCCGCGAGGTGCCAAAGTGCCAAGGGCATGAATCCAACGGGCTTCCCTACGGAGCAGGCGCATTGATCTGTCACCTCCCCGCAGGGTTGCCGGTTCATGATCAATGATAGTGTATTTTAACATGGCCAGAGTTAAACGCTCACGAGAAGTGCTATTGGGTCCTACCACCAAAGCTGCACGCATGAAGTGTATACCCTGGGTTAACCACTTTAATGCTAAAAGTTCTACTATCCAGAGGATAACTAAGAATGCCTGGCCTATAGTCAGCACTGACCCTGCCCTCAAACTTCATGATACCCGCATTATGCCGTGTTACAGTCGCGGTAAGAATATACGAGATTGGGTAATGAAGACTGACATATCAGGCATGCGACAGTCCGACTCTGAACAAAATACCTTTCTCAAACTGCGAGTTGGATGCTTCAAATGCCTTAATTGCATAATGTGTAGATCCATGAATACTGGCAGTGATTTCCCACATCCCTACACGGGCGCACGTATCCCTATCAAACATCGTGTCACATGTACCACCAAATTTATTATATAAATGATTACGTGTCCGTGTGGGTTATGTTATGTGGGAAAAACTGACCGGACATTAAGAGAGAGAATTGCCGGACATAAATCTGTTTTGTGGGCAGCGCTTACCAGCGACTCGAGTGACCAACCCGTGGCCCAGCATTGGGTCACGATGAGGCATACTCTGGCCATGTTAAAATACACTATCATTGATCATGAACCGGCAACCCTGCGGGGAGGTGACAGATCGTTGCGCCTGCTCCGTAGGGGAACCCTTTGGATTCATGCCCTTGGCACTTTGGCACCTCGCGGACTAAATGAGTCCGCAGGGCTACACTGTTTCTTGTGAGCTCAATTTAGCCGACACACATATGCTCTGTGTGTCTTTCTGGACACCCTCCAGGCTAGCGGTTTGGATTCACGCTGATGTGTAGCCATTCATTCTATTATGTTTATTGCAACTGTTGCATTGTACAAGAGTACTATCAATATTGTATCTACACTGTATATTTCGTGGAGTTGTTTGTTTTTAACTTATAATATTTATGCATGTATGTATTGTCGTTTTTTGCACGTATTGATGGTTGCCATGTCCACCAGCGCCTCTTGATTGCGTCATGATTAGATGCATCAATTTGGAGCTGTTGGCGGGTAACCACACGTGATGTGGTGATGTCTTTATAAGGTTTGTTTAAAGGTTTGTTTACTTATCCTGATGACGATGTTTTAATAACATTGAAAACGTTTGATCAAGAAATTACCTGCGTTTTTCATTATTTCTGACTCCGAGTGCCGCTACTCCTCTGCTATACACTTGGGACCTCCGAGTCCTTACTTGAGGGCACCGGGGTACGGTAAACTACCAGAAAGGAGTGCTGTCCTTCCACTACCAATTTGTATGTGTCTCTCTGCACACCGGCAGGACGCAGAGATTCTGTGACCTATAGCACCCTGATCCAATTACAGTCTCATCGCTTCATCACCTTCAATCCACACTCCACTGAATTATGACCAGCGGATTTCCTGATGCTACACCTTGCTGTGCGGGAGCTGAAAACCCTGCGTTACTGACACAAGGCAAGATCCTTAACTTCTCTGCGGCTGAAGCCGACAAAATTTTATTTTCACAAGATTTATGTGACGACTCTGAACCTCCACCGCTTAATCACCTCTACAGAGACTGGTTACGCCTCAAACATAAAGAACTCGACTACTTGTACCATGGAATAACCCTAAGCGGGTATTATAAAGATAAGAAAATACCACGCGGGTTCCGTATAAAAAATACACCCACCATAGGTCGATTTAACACTTCTTTCTGCCAACGCTGGATAGCGGTCCTAAATAAGTGCAGTTACGACCTAATATTACTTGTGATTGAGGAATCATCCAGGGAACTAGCAATTGCCAAGGAAAACTTTACAGCATTTGAAAATAAATATCTTAAAGAGTTCCGACAGGATACCGCCCAGGATTGGGTCGACAAACTCAACTCACAAGTGGCTGCCTACAAAAGAGATCTCATTCAGTTCAAAAAGGAGAAATTATTGAAAGTGAACTCTGATTATGACCGTAATCAAGTGTACCAGTGGGTGAGTGGAAATTCAAGTCAACAGTTTTGGCGGCAACAGCGGCGACCTAGAAACTACCGCCAACTTTGGCAGACTGATTCCTCCCAAGACACTGGTACCAACAGTGAATCCGAAGGCAGTGCTGTGGGCAGAGGTACCTCTAATCAGATCCCTTTAGGGACAACTACCCGCCGCGGCCGAGGCGGCGTAGAAGTAGAACCAGACGCAGTGGCCAAAGGCAAAGGGAGAGGCAGAGGGCGAGGACGGGTCAGCAGACCACCACGCCAACAGAGGATCTGATTTTCAATTTGTCAGACCACCCGTTTACCACCACAGAAATGCAGGTCTTGCGACTTGGCTTGTCTTTTGTTCTGACTGTCAAGTTCAAAACCATGGACTGGGCAATTGAACGCTACAAATTAGGACGCCAGCTTAAACTGCATGAATATTTCAGTAACCCCAAATGCACCATGAATCGCCCTGAGGATGTACAATTACCAGCTCCTCTACAAAAATTACAGCAAAGATCGAGATTTGATCCGCCATCATCAAACCCTTCTATACGGACCTTTAACCGATTACTAGAACATCAGGTGCATCAGGAGGTGATCGTACCATCGACAATCAGGGGTAAGAACCAACCTAATAACTTGACTGTCAGTGAAATGCAAGCATTACGTGACTTATCCAGCTATAATGACATCATTATTCGCCCCGCCGATAAGGGTGGGGGAATAGTGGTGCAGAATTTGAATGATTATGCTTGTGAAATAAATCGACAATTAAGTGATACCAAAGTCTATAGGTTGTTGGACTCTGACCCCACGAGTGTCTTTGGTAATAGACTTAAACTGAGACTCAAGCAAGCGGTCGATTCTGGGGTGATTAAAGAGGGACTTATGAAAGCTTTAATAACGGAAGCACCTACCGTTTCCATCATTTATACGTTACCTAAAATACATAAGTCCCTCCAGAATCCCCCAGGTCGGCCAATTATCTCTGCCCGCAACGGCTTGTTTCATAAAGTGTCGACTTATCTTGATGCATTACTACAGCCTTGTGTCATCAACCATTCCAGACATTTACTTGATACCACCACATTTCTGAATAAGATCAATGGAGTTGGTTATGTACCTGATGGGACTTTTGTATGTAGTATGGACATAGCCAGCCTGTATACTGTTATACCCAACGATGAAGGTAAAGAGGCTGTCAGGAGATTAATTACTGATAATCAGTATTACACCGGGCCTGACACTGAGTTGGTACTTGACCTGCTTGATATGATTATTACATGCAATTACTTTGAATTTGATGGTAGGTACTACCTACAGGCGTCTGGCTGTGCGATGGGGTCGAATGTGGCCCCATCGTACGCCAACGCCTACATGTACATGATAGAAAATGACATCTTACTCAGTAACAGCCTATTTGTTGATAATACCATCTTGTATACCAGGTATATAGATGACCTGTTCATCGTTTGGACAGGTGAACAGGAGGGCTTCGAAAACTTTGTGAAGATGCATAATGCCACTGGACATCCCGTCCAGTTCACTTATACCATCAGCCAAATAGCCGTCAATTACCTTGATGTTAATGTCAGTCTTTCTGGGAATTTGCTACACACTGAATTGTATCGCAAAATAACAGACAAAAATACCACACTTCATGCAGCCAGCTTTCATCCTAAAAAGTTAAAATACTCACTCCCCTACTCACAATTCTTGCGGGCAGTAAGGATATGTTCTGAGAAAGAGCAAGCGGTCAGACATATCGACAGAATGATTGTTGATTTTTTAGACAGAGGCTACGAGAGTACCCAACTTGAGTTAGCTAAAATCAGAGCGCTTGAACGCTCACGAGAAGAGCTATTGGGTCCTACCACCAAAGCTGCACGCATGAAGTGTATACCCTGGGTTAACCACGTTAATGCTAAAAGTTCTACTATCCAGAGGATAACTAAGAATGCCTGGCCTATAGTCAGCACTGACCCTGCCCTCAAACTTCATGATACCCGCATTATGCCGTGTTACAGTCGCGGTAAGAATATACGAGATTGGGTAATGAAGACTGACATATCAGGCATGCGACAGTCCGACTCTGAACAAAATACCTTTCTCAAACTGCGAGTTGGATGCTTCAGATGCCTTAATTGCATAGTTTGTAGATCCATGAATACTGGCAGTGATTTCCCACATCCCCACACGGGCGCACGTATCCCTATCAAACATTGTGTCACATGTACCACCAAATTTATTATATATATGATTACGTGTCCGTGTGGGTTATGTTATGTGGGAAAAACTGACCGGACATTAAGAGAGAGAATTTGCGGACATAAATCTGTTTTGCGGGCAGCGCTTACCAGCGGCTCGAGTGACCAACCCGTGGCCCGGCATTGGGTCACGATGAGGCATACTCTGGCCATGTTAAAATACACTATCATTGATCATGAACCGGCAACCCTGCGGGGAGGTGACAGATCGTTGCGCCTGCTCCGTAGGGAAGCCCGTTGGATTCATGCCCTTGGCACTTTGGCACCTCGCGGACTAAATGAGTCCGCAGGGCTACACTGTTTCTTGTGAGCTCAATTTAGCCGACACACATATGCTCTGTGTGTCTTTCTGGACACCCTTCAGGCTAGCGGTTTGGATTCACGCTGATGTGTAGCCATTCATTCTATTATGTTTATTGCAACTGTTGCATTGTACAAGAGTACTATCAATATTGTATCTACACTGTATATTTCGTGGAGTTGTTTGTTTTTAACTTATAACATTTATGCATGTATGTATTGTCGTTTTTTGCACTATGTATAGATGGTTGCCATGTCCACCAGCGCCTCTTGATTGCGTCATGATTAGATGCGTCAATTTGGAGCTGTTGGCGGGTAACCACACGTGATGTGGTGATGTCTTTATAAGGTGTGTTTAAAGGTTTGTTCACTTATCCTGATGACGATGTTTTAATAACATTGAAAACGTTTGATCAAGAAATTACCTGCGTTTTTCATTATTTCTGACTCCGAGTGCCGCTACTCCTCTGCTATATATATATATATATATATATATATATATATATATATATATATATATATATATATATATATTGTGTATCAGTCCTTAGTCAGACAAATCCAATCCAAGGACAGACAGGTCCAGCACACCATAGCATATAACATGCAGATAAAAACGATTTATTGAAGCAAGGTATAAGAATTCATTATACTCAGCACTTCCGTGGCAGTAGCATGAGACAGCTTAACACTTCAATTCCACAGGCTTAGCCCTGACGGGCCATTTCGGTGTCAAATCACCTTCCTCATAGGGCATCAACCATACAATGAATCCTCACAGTATATATAACATGGAAATACACCTGAATCACATAATCAATAATTGCTAACTCGCGCCAAAACTCCAAACTCACCTATCCCGCACTACAGGCATGCTCCCACGGCGTCCCGGAAGTCTCCACGGGACCCGGAACTAACCTGCCTGTTCCTAATGCATGGGGAAGCAGTATGGGTTCCTAGGCGCCGGAAGTCAACAAGCGGTTGCCGCGACAACGCAACTCCCACTACAAGCTCATATCAAACCACCGCTGAACTGCAGCTAATAGCTGCTATCTCAAAACAATGCACCAATACAGCGGGCATCTGCTGGGGGACACTACTATGCCACCACAGCATATAATCAAAAATATAGAGAGTAATGCCAACGTAACGTTGCCGCGGCAACCACCAAACCTCCATAAACAATACACACAGATACATCACAAAAATAAGGATATTAAGCAGAAAAAGATCAAAAAGACAGACAGTGGCTAAAGAGGTGGAAAAACATATATAGTCATTCTTATGTAATGGCAGAAATAGATATATTTTATATTTAGACTCAATGAACTGTCGGGTCTCTATTTAAAGAAACACTGCCAGGTTCAATTCTTCATTTAGACCTAGCGGTGCCATAGATTGTAGCGTGTAGGTCCAATAGCTCTCTCGTTGTAGCAACAAGCTATGTCTATCCCCACCCCTCTTTAATGGTGGAACATAATCGAATGGGAGAAATCGGAAGTCACTTAGGCGATGGCCTGCAAGTGCGAAGTGTCTCGCAACCGAGTAAATAGAGACCCGACAGTTCATTGAGTCTAAATATAAAATATATCTATTTCTGCCATTACATAAGAATTACTATATATGTTTTTCCACCTCTTTAGCCACTGTCTGTCTTTTTGATCTTTTTCTGCTTAATATCCTTATTTTTGTGATGTATCTGTGTGTATTGTTTATGGAGGTTTGGTGGTTGCCGCGGCAACGTTACGTTGGCATTACTCTCTATATTTTTGATTATATGCTGTGGTGGCATAGTAGTGTCCCCCAGCAGATGCCCGCTGTATTGGTGCATTGTTTTGAGATAGCAGCTATTAGCTGCAGTTCAGCGGTGGTTTGATATGAGCTTGTAGTGGGAGTTGCGTTGTCGCGGCAACCGCTTGTTGACTTCCGGCGCCTAGGAACCCATTCTGCTTCCCCATGCATTAGGAACAGGCAGGTTAGTTCCGGGTCCCGTGGAGACTTTCGGGACCCCGTGGGAGCATGCCTGTAGTGCGGGATAGGTGAGTTTGGAGTCCTGGCGCGAGTTAGCAATTATTGATTATGTGATTCAGGTGTATTTCCATGTTATATATACTGTGAGGATTCATTGTATGGTTGATGCCCTATGAGGAAGGTGATTTGACACCGAAATGGCCCGTCAGGGCTAAGCCTGTGGAATTGAAGTGTTAAGCTGTCTCATGCTACTGCCACGGATGTGCTGAGTATAATGAATTCTTATACCTTGCTTCAATAAATCGTTTTTATCTGCATGTTATATGCTATGGTGTGCTGGACCTGTCTGTCCTTGGATTGGATTTGTCTGACTAAGGACTGATACACAATATTGATTGATTGTCCCTGCACCCAGACTGGTATCCCTACCTGGAGTGTGCGTATCCTCTCTACGACCTATCTATTATCCTCTGGATTCTGATATGCACCTCGGCTCTGTGAACTTTATTTAAATTAATTGTCTGTGAATTTTCTTTTTGCACTTGAGTGCATTTTTTTGTGTGTTTTTTGTGTATTGGATATGGAATTCCATCAAGAGGATTTTTCTGGCACGAAGCGTTTCACAGATAAGGACGCTAACAAAATACTATTCTCTGATACGGGAGTGCTGGCCTTTGATAAGGACACACCGGATAAAGTATATGCGGACTTGCTTAAGCTTAGAAAAAGGCTAGTGGAATTAGAGTTGCATGGTCTGACCCTCTCCCAATATCATAGGGAAGGCTTGATCCCCAGGGGGTTCAGGATTACTAACCAGCCTACAATAGGTCGCTCTAATAAAGATTTTTGCAAGTCCTGGTGCCAAATACTGAACCAGTGTAGCAGAGATTTAATTGTATTAGTTGTACAGCAACTTAACAGTGACATAGCTGGTGTACAGAGAGAAATTGAAAATTGCGAGGCAGCTGGTTTAGAGGTGGTTAAGGCTGACACAGGTAGTGATTGGCTTGCCAAATTGGAAGAGTCAGTGGAGAAATGTAAAACTGAGTTGTTGTTATTTAAAAAGAACAAATACCGTAAGGTAAAAGAAGATTACAAGGAGCTACGGGTTTATCCCTGGCTCTCTGGCCAAGCTATACGCAGACCGTGGAGAGGCAACTTTGTGAGGAGAAAGAGGGGTGATTTCAAGCGTTCTAATTACCAATTTACGGATATTGAGTCCAACACCTCGCAGAGCGATACCGAGCCCACAGGGAGGGCCAATCAGAAAGCTTTTTTAGGGGAGTCATCCCAAGTGAAGGCCAGAGGGCAAGGGAAAAACCCTGCAGGAGAGGGGGGGTCAAACACCGAAAGAGGCAGAACCCAGAGGGACAGCAAGAGGTGATTGTGTACAATCTATCTGATTATCAATTAACTGATCCTGAATTGTCCGTACTCAATAAGGGACTCAGTTTTGTCCAGACCCACAGGCAGAATCCATTTGACTGTGAGGTCGAACTGTATAAGTTCCAGAGACAACTCAGGTTGAAGGATCATTTTATTAGGCATCCCACTGATAACACTATCAGTGGTGAGACCAAAGCTGCTTGTCCCTTTAAGGTTAAGTCTCGGTTTGACCCACAGGTAAACAACCCCTCCATAGATACCTTCATCAGACTGGTCAGACAGGACGTAATCCCTCAGGTCAGGCGGTCCAGGATTTACAGATCTAACCTTGCCAAAACAGAGCAATTGGCTTTGAAGTCTTTGCGGGAAAATTCCGCTATTATGGCTTGTCCCGCGGATAAGGGCGGGGCGACCGTAATCTTGAACCGCATTGACTATATAAATGAGGTGCTGCGCCAGTTGACCGATGATGTCTGCTATAAGCAGTTGAAAAATGACCCAACAGTGGGTTACAAAAAAGAGTTGGATTCTATCCTTAATATGGGTAGCTTGAATGGGTGGATAGATGATGGTACTCTGGACTTCCTAACACAGAAATTTCCCAGGGTGCCACTCATTTTTATCCTACCCAAGATACATAAAACATTGGTCTCCCCACCTGGGAGGCCAATTATATCCTCGATTGGTTCCCGCTCACAACCTGTATCCCAATTTGTGGATTACTTTTTACAGGATGTCGTACAAAATACACCATATTGGCTCAGGGACACGACTCATTTTCTTAATAAACTCAACCAATTTGGCATGCCATCACGTGATTGTATTCTAGTGACACTTGACGTTACGTCACTATATACCAACATCAGTCATGTTGAGGGTATGGCAGCTGTCAGAAGGTGCCTGGAATCCAGTCCACACTATGCAGGTCCACCAATTGATTTTTTGTTATTACTCATTGGATTTATTTTGCACAAAAATTATTTTCTGTTTGATAACACCTTTTATTTACAGTTGCAGGGGACTGCGATGGGGTCCAATATGGCCCCATCGTATGCGAACCTGTTTATGTATGATTTTGAAAAAACTTACATTATGGCGGATCCAGATTTTTCCAAATTTATTGCATTTTATTTACGCTTTATTGATGACCTGTTCATAGTGTGGACTGGATCACAGATGGCACTGGATGACTTTGTAGGCAAGCTCAATGGGACTGCCGGGTCCATTAGGTTTACTTGTACTAGTAGCTTAGACCAGCTCAATTTTTTGGATGTGCTGGTGTCCAAGACACCAGAAGGTTTCAGAACCACTCTTTACAAGAAACCTACCGACAAAAATAACCTTTTAATGGCAACAAGCTTTCATCCCCAACCCCTAAAACGAGGACTGCCGTTCTCACAATTGGTGAGAGCGGTAAGGATTACATCTAACAGGGATGATCTCATTAAAACCCTGGATGAGATGGGACAGAGTTTTATCTCTCGAGGATATGATCCTACTGAGGTGCATGGGGCCAAAGAGAGGTGCTTGACCCTGAGAAGGGAGGACTTACTAATACCACGAAGTAAGGATACTCAGGGATCGAAGCTGTTGTTCCCCAACACCTATTCCATCAACTCGGGAGTGTTGAGGGGAGCTATCACGAAGCACTGGCTCATCTTAAGTACAGATCCTGTCATTGGCAAATACTGTGAGCAGACTCCTATGTTTTGCTACAAGAGGAACGCTAATATTAAACAGCAAGTGGTCATCACGGATGTGGGCCCGAAACCAGTGACAAGAGCCACATGGCTAAACACTGGCACAGGAGCCAGAAAATGTACAGGGTGTGTCGACTGCAAGTATATAATTTGTGGCAGTATCTGGCAGCATCCAATAACGAAGCAGGTATACCAACTCAAACACAGGATGGACTGTAACACCAAGTATATTGTGTACATTATACAGTGCCCATGTGATAAGATATACGTGGGCAAAACCATCCGGATGCTCAAGGAGCGGATTAATATGCATCGCTCATCAATTAACAAAGCCCTGATTAAGTTGGATGGGAATACACCCCCGGTTGCGAGACACTTCGCACTTGCAGGCCATCGCCTAAGTGACTTCCGATTTCTCCCATTCGATTATGTTCCACCATTAAAGAGGGGTGGGGATAGACATAGCTTGTTGCTACAACGAGAGAGCTATTGGACCTACACGCTACAATCTATGGCACCGCTAGGTCTAAATGAAGAATTGAACCTGGCAGTGTTTCTTTAAATAGAGACCCGACAGTTCATTGAGTCTAAATATAAAATATATCTATTTCTGCCATTACATAAGAATTACTATATATGTTTTTCCACCTCTTTAGCCACTGTCTATGTCTTTTTGATCTTTTTCTGCTTAATATCCTTATTTTTGTGATGTATCTGTGTGTATTGTTTATGGAGGTTTGGTGGTTGCCGCGGCAACGTTACGTTGGCATTACTCTCTATATTTTTGATTATATGCTGTGGTGGCATAGTAGTGTCCCCCAGCAGATGCCCGCTGTATTGGTGCATTGTTTTGAGATAGCAGCTATTAGCTGCAGTTCAGCGGTGGTTTGATATGAGCTTGTAGTGGGAGTTGCGTTGTCGCGGCAACCGCTTGTTGACTTCCGGCGCCTAGGAACCCATTCTGCTTCCCCATGCATTAGGAACAGGCAGGTTAGTTCCGGGTCCCATGGAGACTTCCGGGACGCCGTGGGAGCATGCCTGTAGTGCGGGATAGGTGAGTTTGGAGTCCTGGCGTGAGTTAGCAATTATTGATTATGTGATTCAGGTGTATTTCCATGTTATATATACTGTGAGGATTCATTGTATGGTTGATGCCCTATGAGGAAGGTGATTTGACACCGAAACGGCCCGTCAGGGTTAAGCCTGTGGAATTGAAGTGTTAAGCTGTCTCATGCTACTGCCACGGATGTGCTGAGTATAATGAATTCTTATACCTTGCTTCAATAAATCGTTTTTATCTGCATGTTATATGCTATGGTGTGCTGGACCTGTCTGTCCTTGGATTGGATTTGTCTGACTAAGGACTGATACACAATATTGATTGATTGTCCCTGCACCCAGACTGGTATCCTTACCTGGAGTGTGCGTATCCTCTCTACGACATATATATATATATATATATATATATATATATATATATATATATATATAAAACTTCCACAAAAATAAAAAATAACTTAGAAAATGTCACATTTAAATGCAGATGCAGTTCCCCATGTAAAAACTGATTATTAAAAATTAACCAGTGATTGGAATTATCAGTTATTTGAAGCCTAGTCTTTGAGCACACAGATGTAATACAAATGTTACTTTTCCTAACAGTGGAATTAGCTGCCGCCTGGCAGGGTAAATTGAAATCTGAGGACGGCTAGTGGCTGCAGGTGTCCAAATATGGACACCTTGAGGGAGACGGGGTGGAATTAGTTACCACCCTGCCAGGTAGGTGAAAGTCAAGGATGACTTGCTGCCTCCGATGTCTGGATCTCTTCTCTTGGCAGTGGAGGGAGAAATTTGTTGCCCGGCAGAAGGCCAGGTATGGTTGGCGGCCTCAGGTGTCCAAATCTCCTCATAATACAGAGAGGGGACATGCAGATAATTTCTGCCCAGCACGTACCACCTGAAGAGATAAGGCGGCTAATGGCCGTGGCATCCAACAAAGGGCCAATAGTAAACATGACAGCAAGCAATGCAAGGCTCTTTAAGAAGGGCATTTCCACAGGTATAAATGCAAGTGACAGAGTTCTGTACCTCTGATGCACGTTGCTCACAAATCCTGGCCTACTAGCCATGGAAGTAACTAGTCCCACCCCATCTCCCTCCACTGTTGGGAGAGGTACAGTAACATTTATATGACAGCTGTGTGCTCAAATACTGTGCTTAATTCCAATTATTAATTTTATTTTTCAAAATATGTTTTATTGATCCTCACCTATCACATAACATACAGATATAGAAAACATGAGACAGTGGTAGTAGATGAGGAGCAATCCACAATTTTCAAAATTTTCCAAACAGATTATTTAATTTATTTTATGTTCCGTTTTTCCAAGGGAAACTGTATTTTCTAAGGAAAACGGCATAATAAACCTGGTGCCTTCTTTCATCGATTTGTAGATTGGTAGAATAGGCGATCAATTAAAAACATTTTGTTGCATATCATGAGAATACAGTATGTTTAACTTAGAGAACATACCTGCTTGGTTTTAAGAAAGCAAAACGAATCATAGTAAATGTAGCAGTTAGTAGGAAAAAACTATAACAACATTCTAGCTTAAGTGGCCAGAGAAACAAATGAATATTTCATTTCATTTAAGTATAAAGACATTTACATAAATGCAGATGTACCAGTGTTACAAGAAAAAAATGGTTGGAAAGAGGACGCAACTTATAATAAAGAACATTATTGCAAGCATGTTGCTAATGTATACATTTACAGAAAAAGGTGCATTATGTTTATAAGAAGCAATTAAGGGATAATTGTTCATTTAGACCCCTGGGAAATTTCTATGCAAGGTTAAAAAAAAGTAAGGTTATCCTTACTTTCGTTAACCTTAATTATTTTCTCTTCAATTACAAAGTATATCTGTTACATTTACTATGATTAGTTTTGTTTTCTTAAAACCAAGCAGATATGTTCTGTAAATTAAACATACTGTATTCCCTTGATATGCAGCAAAATGTTTTTAATTGATTGATTTGAACCCGGAGGGGGTATGTTGTCCACCCCTGATGACGTCAACAATCAGCACCACAATGTGGTACATGAGGTCTCTGCCTCACCTCTGTATATAAACCTCTGCATCACCTGTATCTCGCTTGTCCCTGAAGACAATTGAAATAAATTGAAACGTTGAACTGTATTAGGAGTCTCTTGTGTCCCTCATTTATTAAACCTGTGAGTTCCGCCTATTCTAACAATCTACAAATCGCTGAAGTAAGGCACAGGTATATTACACGTGTATATACTAAAAATGGGTAATTTGTTCAGTGTGAAAGGGTGAACCCGGGTCACAAATCCCTGGTTGCCGACCCTGGTAAAAAGCAGGTCAACCCAGGTTGACCTTTTCACATGACACAAATTACTGGATAGAACTGCTACACCTTATAATTTGTTGTTATATTTGAAAGGGGTATGAGAAATACCCCTTTCAGACATACGCCAAAAATCTCAGGATTTTTCATGGGACTAGCATATGTCTGACTGGCTCTACCCGGGATTTTATTCGACTAAAATCCCGGGTCCTGCGCACCTGCAATTGACCGGGGTTTTTTAAAAACCCAGGATTGTACCAGGATTAAAATCCCAGGTGTATGTCTGAAAGGGGTATAACCAGGGCCATCTTGACAGCAGTGTGGGCCCTTGGGCAAAGCAATGCTCTGGGGCCCTTACCCATTCTCCCCTCCTAGGGGTGGGGGATGCTATCAGCAGCAGCAGCTTTGATGTCCCACGGGTGGCAGGCGGTGCTCTATCTTCCACTCAACATGTAGGACCTGGAGCAGTAACTTCTGCTAATTACTCCTTTACTGCACAGGTGGTGGGAGGGTGAACACTTAAGGTGCGTACACACGGGGGGGGGGGGGGGAGATATATTGCTAGCAATATATTGCTGAGCAATATATTGCTCAGTGTCTCCTTTTCATCAGCGACCATAGATGTAGTAGTAGTAGTACGTTTATTTATAAGGCGCCGCAAAGTGTCCGCAGCGCCGTACATAGCAAACAAAAAAACAAATTACAAGGTAACGTACAGGGTGTGTTGAAAAATACAGTATAAATAGGGGTATAGCTGGTAGAACTAAAATCAGCATCAGTTCAGAAGTAGGTGTCAAAATTGTCAAGGAGACTGAAGATGAAGTAGAGGAAGGGAAGAACAGGACTGGAGCACAGGTGAGGTAATGAGGTAGGGTGAGTACGTGAGGAAGGAGGACCCTACTCATAAGAGTTAACATACTAAAATGGATGGATGGTCGCTGATGAAAAGGAGCCTCTGCTGGGGGAGCCGCAGAGGTAATTAGCTGGTCGCAGGAGCAAGCTCCTGCGACCAGCGATTACAATGGGGCAGAAAACGGGAGCGCGCACCCGGCGATTTATCGCTGGGACACAGTTCCATCACTGGCAATATGGTCGCTTGCGACCATATTCCCAGCGATTATAGCCCCTATCGCCCCCGTGTGTACACAGCATAACATGTGGAAGGGGCACTGAGTTGAATGAAGGGTCCTTCCAGGGAGGTAGGGGGTGTTTTATACACAGGGGACGGTTGGATAATGGAGTGGGCTTAATATTCATCATTTTCCAGTGGAAGGGCAGCTTGTTTGACTGCAGATATCGCCATTATCTGGAAATAGATTTCTTAGCCTTCAATAGTATAAAAACCTAGAGTCCCAACTTTCAGGAGGTGCTGGGGACTTGGGGATCAGAGATCAGGAGCCAGAGCAATCCATTGACAAAAATATAAAACTGTACACCAGACGTTTGGAGCTGGAGCAGAGACCTGCTGCTGGAAGGCTGAGATCTCCTATTTTGGGCATGATAGAGAGCCGCTAATGTCGACAGAAACGGGAGAGTCCCAGCTTTTGGAATATACTCTCAGAAAAACTCTGTCAGAGAGAACCTGAGAAATATGACTGGGAATTGCAATCAACAGGTCGGATGTGGACTGCTGTTTGAAGTTGGATATTTCCAGTTCATCAGGGCCGATTTTCAAAATTCTGGTATCCCTGGAAAAAGGGGACCCTCAGCTATCAGCATAGGGCCCTTATACACCTGTGGCCCCTGGGCAAGTGCCCATTAAGTCCATACGAATAGACGGCCCTGGGTATAACACTGCTACTTCAGTAACGGTATTATGGCTTGCAGGGACATCTTATTTTTGATGTACTTAAGTAATTATAAGAATTTAGATAACTAAATTAAAAATCCACAGTAGATCCACAAAAATCCCCCCCCCCCCCGATAAAGAATAAACCCATAGAGTAAGAATGTGTTATTGAAAACTTCATTATTTGTTATCTTTTCATATATGTAAATTCATTACCTCTATGGGACAACAATAAGTGCTCAAATTAGGCATAAAATTAGCTTCAAACACATTGGGCAGTATTCAATGAAAAAAATTCGCCGTGCATGGCGAGAGATTTTTTCTCTCGGCATGCACTTGCCCTGTTCCGGAGGGCTCGCTGCCACTCCTGCTCGCTCTATTCAATGGGGTTAAGACTCGCCGCCACTCGCGGCGAGTCTTAACCCCTGCAGCGGACGAGCGTCCGCGGCAGGGAGCTGGCAGGGAGCCGTGGGACGGTGGCAGCCAGGGAGATTAAAGTCTCTCTGGCTGCCCCAGAACATATGTGGAGGGGAGGTGGGCTCCCCGGGACCCAGGCAGCGCAAGCTGCCCCCCTATAGCCAGCGGGGGCCCCAGTATTCACTGCACCCGATCGTGCATATGTAATTATCGGATGCAGTGAATATATGAATATCTAATGAGCGGCTCGAGCGCTCCGGCCCCCTGCTGGCTGCTCTGTGTAAAAAAAAATATATATATCATTATTTTTTTTTAATTAAATATATATTCATGTGCTATAAGCACATGAATAAAAATAACATGCCCCTTCACAGAAAAAAAAAAAACCTGATTTTTTTACACCAAAATTTAAAAAAAAAAACCTTTTAGTTTAAAAGTTCACATTCCAGCTCTCCATGAAAAGATGGAGAATTGCTACACGGAGAGAGACGGCGAAAATCACTTAAAAAGACGGCAAATATTTCACATTGAATAGGCTTGCTCGCTTTTGGAGAGCAAAATGCTCCGTCCAAGGCGAAAAAAGCACAAATTCGCCATAAAACAGGGCGAATTTTTCTCATTGAATACTGCCCTTTGACCGGAATGGTATCATTGGATTGACAGTAACTAGGTCAACCTGCCTGAAGGTGGATATGCCTGAAAGTCGATATGGGTTAGGTCAACAGGTCATTAGGTCGACACAAGCATTAAGTAGACATGGGGAAGGTTGACAATCAAAAGGTCGACATGGGGTTTTTCACTTTTATTTACACAATCAACATAGACACTGAAATGTAGCACCACGTCCCCTCGCTTGGCTCACTGTGCTTGCCATGCTTTGGGCACACTATTTTATTTCCATACCATGCCCTAGTGGATGGTAGGGCATGAAAAAAGCCCATGTCGACCTAATGAACTGTCAACCTTACCCATGTCGCCCTTTATGCATGTCGACCTTCATGCGAGTCAACCTAGTGGCTGTTGACCTAGTTACAGGAGACCTAGTGACCACATTCCCATTGACCATATAACAATTGTCTGCTGGCAGGTGCAAGGTCTCCTCCTTTCACCTTGGCCATAGAATAATAATACGTTTTCCCACCCACATCTGCAGGAATTCTTCTTCCTTCTGCGCAAGGCAACCATGGCTTTCCACACGGTAATGGTCAGGGGTGTGGATTATTAGATACAGTATACAGTCATTCGCTCAGCCATTATTGGTAGACAGTGAAAAGGTCAACACATTTCAAAGGTCGACATGCACTAGATCAACATGGACAAATTGTCAACAAAAGCTAAAGGTTGACAGGGAAAAGGTCCTGATTCTGTGCACATTTTCAGTGTCCATGACGAATGTGTTAACATTTGGGACAAAGAGATGTGAAAACCCAATGTTGACCTTTTGATTGTCGACATTCTCAATGTCGACCTGATGCTTGTGTCGACATAATGCTTGTGTCAACCTAAAGCCATGTTGACCTTTTTCGACCTAATGCATGTCAACCTTAGATTAGTCGACCTAACGATCCAAACCCAAGTAATCATGTATACCAAATACAGTATTCTGCATTGTTGTCAACTGTAAGTACATTTTCCGTAAGTGCTAATATTAAAAGCAATCAAGAATTGTAAATGTAATTACTGTTTTAGGCTATATATACCACACACCTGAGCAATATTTTTTCGAAATAATATGATGTCCTGACTGAATTTTCCTTTGGATATTATGTTTTTTTTTTTCCTTTTTTTGTAAGATGGTATTTGTAGAAATAAAAGTATCAGACAAATAAAATGACACGGTTCTTTTCCGTCACATCGACAGTTTAAGCCTTTGAGTGCCAAGATCTTCGTGAGAGATGCACAAAATCTATTCTAAAAAATACCAGCATCACTCACATTTGTTAAATTCTATTTCCTATATAACTTAGGCATTACTGCCCAGTTGTACCACAATTGGAGAAACCCCTGGGGGTTTGAAATGTACACTATACCCCTAGTTGAATTCCCTGAGGGGTGTAGTTTGCAAAATGGGGTCACTTGTGGGGGGGGTTCCACTGTATTGGTGCTTCGGGGGTCTTGCTAATGCGACATAGCACCCACCAACATTCCACCAGAATCTGTGCTGCAAAATCCAAATATCACTCCTTCCCTTCTGAGTCCTGCCATGCACCCAAATGGTATTTTTTGGTCACATGTGAGGCATTGCCGTACTCGGGAGAAATTGGGGCACATATTTTGGGGTGCTTTGTCTCCTTCATTCCTTGTGAAAATGAAAAATTTTGAGCCAGAACTGCATTTTTGTGTAAAAAATTTAATTTTTCATTTTCACAGCCCAGTTGTACCACAATTGGTGAAACCCCTGGGGGTTTGAAATGTACACTATACCCCTAGATGAATTCCCTGAGGGGTGTAGTTTGCAAAATGGGGTCACTTGTGGGGGGGTTCCTAACTTTTAGCATCTTATGGTGCCTAGAAACCTACATGGTGCCTAAAAAATAATCTCATAAAAAGGAGGCTCCAAAATCAAGTAGGTGCTCCTTCTATTATGAAGCCTGTGGTTTGGTCAACGTGCACACTAGGGCCACATATAGGATATTTATGAAAACAAAAGAATTGGGGGAATCATTTTTAGTCACATTTCTCTAGTAAAATCTACTGTGTTCCTTAGAAAAATGTATTAAAATTGAAAATCTGCAAAAAAAATGAAATTTTGAAATTTCACCTACACTTTGTTTTAATTCCTGTGAAACACCTAAAGGGTTAACAAACTTCCAAAATGCTGTTTTGAATACTGTGAGGGGTGCAGTTTTTGAAATGGCATCATTTATGGGGGTGTCTCACATACAAGTCCCTCAAAGTCACATCAGAATTGAACTGGTCCCTAAAAAAATCAGTGTTTGACATTTTCTTGAAAATTTGAGAATTTGCTATTCATATTTTAAGCCTCCTAGTGTCCAAAAAATTTAAAAGGAGGTTGAAATAATGATGGAAACATAAAGTATACATATGGTCTATGTTAGTTATTAACTATTTTGAGTGGTATGATTATTTGTCACACAAGCAGAAAATTTAACATTTTTAAAATTGCTAAATTTTCAATTTTTTTACGACATTTTGGTATTTTTCACAAAAAAACACAGACTGTATCGACCCAAATTTACCACTAACTTGAAGTACAATGAGTCACGAGAAAACAGTCTCAAAATCACTGGGATAAGTAAAAGCAAAAAAAAGTTATCCCCACTTAAGTGATACATGTCAGATTTGAAAAAAAGGGCTCTGTCAGGAAGGCAAAAACAGGCTGCGGCGGGAAGGGGTTAAAAACCCAGGATTGTACCAGGATTAAAATCCCAGGTGTATGTCTGAAAGGGGTATAACCAGGGCCATCTTAACAGCAGTGTGGGCCCCTGGGCAAAGCAATGCTCTGGGGCCCTTACCCATTCTCCCCTCCTAGGGGTGGGGGGTGCTATCAGCAGCAGCAGCTTTGATGTCCCACAGGTGGCAGGCGGTGCTCTATCTTCCACTCAACATGTAGGACCTGGAGCAGTAACTTCTGCTAATTACTCCTTTACTGCACAGGTGGTGGGAGGGTGAACACTTAAGGTGCGTACATATGGGGGGGAGATATCTTGCTAGCAATATATTGCTGAGCAATATATTGCTCAGTGTCTCCTTTTCATCAGCGACCATAGATGTAGTAGTAGTAGTACGTTTATTTATAAGGCGCCGCAAAGTGTCCGCAGCGCCGTACATAGCAAACAAAAAAACAAATTACAAGGTAACGTACAGGGTGTGTTGAAAAATACAGTATAAATAGGGGTATAGCTGGTAGAACTAAAATCAGCATCAGTTCAGAAGTAGGTGTCAAAATTGTCAAGGAGACTGAAGATGAAGTAGAGGAAGGGAAGAACAGGACAGGAGCACAGTTGAGGTAATGAGGTAGGGTGAGTACGTTAGGAAGGAGGACCCTACTCATAAGAGTTAACATACTAAAATGGATGGATGGTCACTGATGAAAAGGAACCTCTGCTGGGGGAGCCGCAGAGGTAATTAGCTGGTCGCAGGAGCAAGCTCACCAGCGATTACAATGGGGCAGAAAACGGGAGCGCGCACCCGGCGATTTATCGCTGGGACACAGTTCCATCACTGGCAATATGGTCGCTTGCGACCATATTCCCAGCGATTATAGCCCCTATCGCCCCCGTGTGTACACAGCATAACATGTGGAAGGGGCACTGAGTTGAATGAAGGGTCCTTCCAGGGAGGTAGGGGGTGTTTTATGCGCAGTGGAGGGTTGGATAATGGAGTGGGCTTAATATTCATCATTTTCCGGTGGAAGGGCAGCTTGTTTGACTGCAGATATCGCCATTATCTGGAAATAGATTTCTTAGCCTTCAATAGTATAAAAACCTAGAGTCCCAACTTTCAGGAGGTGCTGGGAACTTGGGGATCAGAGATCAGGAGCCAGAGCAATCCATTGACAAAAATATAAAACTGTACACCAGACGTTTGGAGCTGGAGCAGAGACCGGCTGCTGGAAGGCTGAGATCTCCTATTTTGGGCATGATAGAGAGCCGCTAATGTCGACAGAAACGGGAGAGTCCCAGCTTTTGGAATATACTCTCAGAAAAACTCTAAGTCAGAGAGAACCTGAGAAATATGACTGGGAATTGCAATCAACAGGTCAGATGTGGACTGCTGTTTGAAGTTGGATATTTCCAGTTCCCCAGGGCCGATTTTCAAAATTCTGGTATCCCTGGAAAAAGGGGACCCTCAGCTATCAGCATAGGGCCCTTATACACCTGTGGCCCCTGGGCAAGTGCCCATTAAGCCCATACGAATAGACGGCCCTGGGTATAACACTGCTACTTCAGTAACAGTATTATGGCTTGCAGGGACATCTTATTTTTGATGTACTTAAGTAATTATAAGAATTTAGATAACTAAATTAAAAATCCACAGTATATCCACAAAAATCCCCCCTCCCCCCCGATAAAGAATAAACCCATAGAGTAAGAATGTGTTATTGACAACTTCATTATTTGTTATCTTTTCATATATGTAAATTCATTACCTCTATGGGACAACAATAAGTGCTCAAATTAGGCATAAAATTAGCTTCAAACACATTGGGCAGTATTCAATGAAAAAAATTCGCCGTGCATGGCGAGAGATTTTTTCTCTCGCCATGCACTCGCCCTGTTCCGGAGGGCTCGCTGCCACTCCTGCTCGCTCTATTCAATGTGGTTAAGACTCGCCGCCACTCGCGGCGAGTCTTAACCCCTGCAGCGGACGAGCGTCCGCGGCAGGGAGCTGGCAGGGAGCCGTGGGACGGTGGCAGCCAGGGAGATTAAAGTCTCTCTGGCTGCCCCAGAACATATGTGGAGGGGAGGTGGGCTCCCCGGGACCCAGGCAGCACAAGCTGCCCCCCCTATAGCCAGCAGGGGACCCGGTATTCACTGCACCCGATCGGGCATATGTAATGATTGGATGCAGTGAATATATGAATATCTAATGAGCGGCTCGAGCGCTCCGGCCCCCTGCTGGCTGCTCTGTGTAACAAAAAAATAAATAAATATTTTTTTTTAAATTAAATATATATTCATGTGCTATAAGCACATGAATAAAAATAACATGCCCCTTCACAGAAAAAAAACCCTGATTTTTTGACACCAAAATAAAAAAAAAAAACCTTTTAGTTTAAAAGTTCACATTCCAGCTCTCCATGAAAAGATGGAGAATTGCTACACGGAGAGAGACGGCGAAAATTACTTAAAAAGATGGCAAATATTTCACATTGAATAGGCTTGCTCGCTTTTGGAGAGCAAAATGCTCCGTCCAAGGCGAAGAAAGCACAAATTCGCCATAAAACAGGGCGAATTTTTCTCATTGAATACTGCCCTTTGACCGGAATGGTATCATTGGATTGACAGTAACTAGGTCAACCTGCCTGAAGGTGGATATGCCTGAAAGTCGATATGGGTTAGGTCAACAGGTCATTAGGTCGACACAAGCATTAGGTAGACATGGGGAAGGTCGACAATCAAAAGGTCGACATGGGGTTTTTCACTTTTATTTACACAATCAACATAGACACTGAAATGTAGCACCACGTCCCCTCGCTTGGCTCACTGTGCTTGCCATGCTTTGGGCACACTATTTTATTTCCATACCATGCCCTAGTGGATGGTAGGGCATGAAAAAAGCCCATGTCGACCTAATGACCTGTCAACCTTACCCATGTCGACCTTCATGCGAGTCAACCTAGTGGCTGTTGACCTAGTTACAGGAGACCTAGTGACCACATTCCCATTGACCATATAACAATTGTCTGCTGGCAGGTGCAAGGTGTCCTCCTTTCACCTTGGCCATAGAATAATAATACGTTTTCCCACCCACATCTGCAGGAATTCCTCTTCCTTCTGCGCAAGGCAACCATGGCTTTCCACACTGTAACGGTCAGGGGTGTGGATTATTAGATACAGTATACAGTCATTCGCTCAGCCATTATTGGTAGACAGTGAAAAGGTCAACACATTTCAAAGGTCGACATGCACTAGATCAACATGGACAAATTGTCAACAAAAGCTAAAGGTTGACAGGGAAAAGGTCCTGATTCTGTGCACATTTTCAGTGTCCATGACGAATGTGTTAACATTTGGGACAAAGAGATGTGAAAACCCAATGTTGACCTTTTGATTGTCGACATTCTCAATGTCGACCTAATGCTTGTGTCAACCTAAAGCCATGTTGACCTTTTTCGACCTAATGCATGTTAACCTTAGATTAGTCGACCTAATGATCCAAACCCAAGTAATCATGTATACCAAATACAGTATTCTGCATTGTTGTCAACTGTAAGTACATTTTCCGTAAGTGCTAATATTAAAAGCAATCAAGAATTGTAAATGTAATTACTGTTTTAGGCTATATATACCACACACCTGAGCAATATTTTTTCTAAATAATATGATGTCCTGACTGAATTTTCCTTTGGATATTATGTTTTTTTTTTCCCTTTTTTGTAAGATGGTATTTGTAGAAATAAAAGTATCAGACAAATAAAATGACACGGTTCTTTTCCGTCACATCGACAGTTTAAGCCTTTGAGTGCCAAGATCTTCGTGAGAGCTGCACAAAATCTATTCTAAAAAATACCAGCATCACTCACATTTGTTAAATTATATTTCCTATATAACGTAGGCATTACGAGTCATTATGATGACTACAAATGTTTGCTTGGCAATTTTCATACCTCTATTGACAAATTCACTTGGCACTCAAATGGTTAAATAATATCAAGAGGTTAACAATCCTGTTATACATTTGAGAGACAATATTACCGATGTCACGGGGAAAAAATATCAACTCTAAATGCAGAAAATCATGATGTATTTGGACCCTGAGTTTGAATTGTGAAACCTTTCTATTCCAATTTTCTGAAACTCAATCCAGTGACATTAAATATTTATCAGCAGTTTGTCTATGCCTCTCTTCTGCTCTTCTGTCTACTTCTCACATTTACCTTCCTGCACACAATTTTACCTCTCTAGACCATCTGTATTAGACCAGAGACCTGTCACCAGCTTGATGTGCACCTTTCTCATATTACTTTTTGCTTCTGACCATCTCTTTCTCTAACCCATATTCTTCCCTACTGTTTTTTAACATCCTATTATACCCCTTTTAACCCTTCTCATACTTATGCATTTCAAATGACCACTACTGTATTTATTTCTTATGCTGTATCATTGCAGTGCAGTTTGTATATTATTGCATCTATAGTATGCCTCTCTCTTGCCAATAACATCCACTATTATGTTCTTGTTACAATAATGTATAATAATAATGTACAGTAGCTTAATTTCTCCACGTTCTTTCCCCAAAGTGTATCTTACCTCGCTGGGTTATCTTGCACTCTTTTTGCATCCTTGTCTCTGGAGTGACTGGGAAGTGCCCTGTAAGATGAGATGGAAATGACAGCAGCTCCTGTAGAGGGAGGAGACACTGTATTTGAAAGAGCTCACAATGCATGTGTACTGTTAAGTTTATTTTTAACTAGTGTGCCACTGTATACATTCAATACATGTTTTTGCAGTGTTTATTGCTATTTATGCCTAAAATAAATACATAAATTAAGACCCATGCGCAATTGTCTGAAATTCGCAATTTGCAATTTTTGGATAAGTATGCACAGGCGTGAGTGAGCATTAAACTGGGATCACGTGGTGATCGCAGTTGAAGTTCTGAGGCATGTTCGATTCAATCTGGGGGAGGGCCCCTGTGGCTGCATGACATACATGCAGCCGTTGGGACCCGAAACATGGTCGACATGCGCCTGGCTTTGCAGTCAGGGAGATATGCAGTCATGCAGTGGCGTAACTATAAATTTTGCTCCCCCCTGCCAAAAAATTTTCCGGGCCCCCCCTCCCCCCATTAATGCACCTTACACTTTATGCCACTCACAGTATGACCCCTTTCACAATATGACACATCTCACACATGTATGTATGTGAATGTGTATATATGTATGTAAATTGTGCTTACCTGCCATAATTCTTGTTTCTGTTGGTCAATTTTAATGGCAGCCACCAGCCATGGCTGGGGGAGGCACAGGCACACATGAAGATGAGGAGGTAGCAGACGTACAGATGAGGAAGGAAGAGTGGGGAGAGGGGTGCCTAGAGGAACAAATGTAAATTGTGGCAGAGGTAAAGAAAGGAAAGAGGCATGGCTATAGAAAGTACCAAAGACATTACAGTATATAGCAGTGCTTGAAGTGGAAATTTTAAAGTGGGGGTATGTAAAAATAATGGATTTAGTTATGCACGTTATGCCCATTATACATATGCCTCACACTGTGATGCTCATCATACATATGACGCACACCGCGATGCCCAATATACATATGCCACACACCGTGATGCTCCTTTATACATATGCCACACTGTGATGCCCCATTATACATATGCCACACACAGAGATGCTCATTATACATATGTCACACACCGTGATGCTCCATTATATATATGCCACACACCATGATGCTCCATTATACATATGCCACACACCGTGATGCTCCATTATACATATGCCACACACCGTGATGCTCCATTATACATATGCCACACACCGTGATGCTCCATTATACATATGCCACACACCGTTATGCCCATTATACATATGCCTCACACTGTGATGCTCATCATACATATGACGCACACCGCGATGCCCAATATACATATGCCACACACCGTGATGCTCCTTTATACATATGCCACACTGTGATGCCCCATTATACATATGCCACACACAGAGATGCTCATTATACATATGTCACACACCGTGATGCTCCATTATATATATGCCACACACCATGATGCTCCATTATACATATGCCACACACCGTGATGCTCCATTATACATATGCCACACACCGTGATGCTCCATTATACATATGCCACACACCGTGATGCTCATTATACATATGCCACACACCGTGATGCTCATTATACATATGCCACACACCGTGATGCCCATTATACATATGCCATACACCGTGATGCCATTATACATATTCCACACACCGTGATGCCATTATACATATGTCACACACCGTGATGCCCATTATACATATGCCACACACCGTGATGCTCATTATACATATGGTCCACACTGTGATGCCCAATATACATATTCCACACACCGCAATGCCCAATATACATATGCCACACACCGTGATGCCCAATATACATATTCCACACACCGTGATGCTCCATTATACATATGCCACACACCTGATGCCCATTATACATATGCCACACCGTGATGCTCCATTATACATATGCCACACACCGTGATGCCCATTACACATATGCCCCACACCGTGATGCTCCATTATACATATGCTACACCCCGTGATGCCCATTATACATTATTCCGCACACCGTGATACCCATTACACATCTCACACACCATAACGCTTATTACACATATTGCCACACCATAATGCCCCTTACACATAATGCCATATACTATAGTAATGGGGGAGAGCATGGCCAGGGTGCTGTACCGGCTGCCGGCATCCAGCAGCGTCTGCGGCTCCTCCTTGGAGAGGGGAGCCTTGTAGCCTGGTGGCAGGTAGGAAATCTTTGCAGAAGGCTGGCAGTATCACCCGTAGTCGACGGCGGCCAGGTTGGTGTAGACGGTGCCACCGCACACCACATACAGGGTAGCGGCGGATGGCAGGAGAGTGGTGCTGCCTCATGGTGTGCCCACAGTGGCACTGGCAGTTGCAGCACTGATAAGTGACAATAGCATCAGCTCCTCTGTTGTGTTTCAGGGGTGGCGCTTAAGTCTGCATGGTGACTTGTGTACAGTAAAATGAAAGGAGGGGAAGAAAACTGTGGAAGGTTCTACCAGGCAGTGCTCCTCACATGGTGGGCACTGGGCAGCCCAAACGACCCTTCCCTTTACGTATAAGCCCTGCCTCCTCGCGGCCCACTAATCCCAGCTCTCACAGAGTCCCTACTCCAGCCTCTCCAGGTGATGGGAGTGCAGTACACAGCAATCAGCCCCCAGCCACTGCGCAGCACCCTGCTGCCCCTACGACTTTACTGATGTTCTTCAGCCTCCCAAACCCATGTCTCCCCAGCCCACACTCACCCTGCTCGGTGCTCCATCTTCGTGGGTGGCATGGCTCCTCTTCAATGTCCCCCTCTCTTCAGTCATGTGGGAGACTAGGGATTTCCTAGAGATTGCACCGCCAGGTAGGTGGTGGGGGGGAGCTGCCGTCTGTGTTTAAGCAGGGATTGGGGGGTCATGGTGGAGACTGGAGACAGCTCTGTGAGAGCCCGGGCCCGTGGGAGGGGAGGAGCAATGGCTTGCTTACCTGTACAGCCTGCATGCTCAGTTGTCAGTCACTGAGCTGCAGGCTGGTGCCTAGTACTTCCTACCTACACGCTATTGAAAACAGCTGAGATGCTGTTTGGCTCTCCCCGCACTGCTACGCGGCACCGGCTCAGCTGTCACTCAGCACAGCAAGGAGCCGGCAGCGCAGACCTCTCTTATGGATCCGATCTGCAGCACTGTACATTCCGCTCCCTGCTGTGCTGAGTGACAGCTGAGCCGGCGCTGTGTAGCAGTGCAGGGGGAGCCGAGCGACAGCAGGGGGGCCCTTAATCCGCCACTCTAGGGTATGGAGCCACCTGTGACCTCTTCTAGGAGGGAAGGGGGGAGGAAGGTCCCGGGCAGAAGAGGGGGAGGAGATAGCCACCCGGAGGGGAAATAAGTACTCACGGGCAGACCACCTCAGAGCGGATGTGAGAGGTGGAGTGGAGGTTGAGTTCCTGCTGCCGGCACCGCTGACTGACAGCTTGGGACAGCGCCTCCCGAGTCCCTGCACTGCAGTTTTTTTGCCTGGCGGAATGCTCGCACTCGCAGCAGACCCCACGGGGTATGCGGGAGCTGGCGTCCCCGCTGCCGCCCGCTCCCCCAAGCGGCCGCGGGGGCTGCCTTACGCTAGCTACGCCACTGCAGTCATGTGCACGCACTTCTCAGAGCAGCAAAGTGTTTGCATTTTAGCGATATGCCTACACATTTTGAAGTATATTTACAATTACAGTATATTTAATATTTCTACAAGGCAAATGTCACAGCTTGCCGCACAGTGGAATTCACTTACAGATGTAACCACGCACATCTGTCCTCCCTATGGTGCATAGATCAATGCAGTAGTTGCACTGTGTCTGGTGGCAGTTCAGGATATTATTTTGCAGTGTGGTGTATTGTGGTTTAGTGCGGTGTATGGAGTTACCGGCGATCGTAAAACTTACGTACGTCAAGCAGATGCCAATTTTGAACATCACCATTGAAGATGTGTAAGGTATTCAATGAAATATATTAAAGTAAGATAGTGCAAAAACGACTTTACTGTATGTTAAATGTTGAATATAGTGTGGTGGCAGACATGCAGTGATAAAATGCTTTACGAGCACTGGGCTATAGGATTGCTGAATACAAATCATACACAGTAAGCATAAATGTTAACATACAGTACATGCTGGGAAGTACAGATGGTGTAATGGTTAGCATTAATGGCTCACGGCATTGAGGTCAAGGGTTCAGTGGTGTAAGTTCATCCATGATGCCCGGAGGCAAGAAAAAAGTTGCCCCCCCCCCCAATATATATAGCTGGCTAGAGAGAAAGAATGTCAGGAGGTCTCAGGAAAGTGAGGAAATGAGATGGGAGAGTGAGATAGTGTCAGGGATAGATATAATGTCAGGGATAGAAAGTGAGTGGAAAGCGAGAGTGTCAGGAATAGAGAGAGAGAGAGAGTGGTAAGAGAGAGGGAGGTCAGGTACAAAAAGAAAGGGGAGGGGAAGTCAAGCAGAGATAGTGGGTTCAGGCAAAGAGAGATTGGTGATAGTGAGGTCAGGCAGAGAAAGGGATAGGGTGAGGTGGATCAGGCAGAGAGAAGGGTGTTAGGCAGAGAGAGAGAGAGAGGGGTGTCAAGCAAAGAGAGAGATAGGTGTCAGGCAGAGAGAGAGAGAGGGGGTCAGGCAGAGAGAGAGAGAGGGAGTCAGGCAGAGAGAGAGGGGTGTCAGGCAGAGAGAGAGAGAGCAGGTGTCAGAGAGGGAGAGAGGGGGTCAGGCAGAGAGAGAGGGGTGTCAGGCAGAGAAAAAGAGAGTGGGGGTCAGACAGAGAGAGAGGGGGTCAGGCAGAGAGAGAGAGGGGGTCAGGCAGAGAGAGAGAAGGGGGGTCAGGCAGAGAGAGAGAGGGGGGGTCAGGCAGAGAGGGAGAGAGAGAGAGTTGAAGGGGAGGGTCAGGCAGAGAAATTAGAGTGGTGGGTATGAGCCTGGTGCTGCTACAGCCCGGATGCAGGCCGTGCACACAAAGCAGGGTCTGGGTGTGAGGTGATAGGAGGAATGAAAGGGTGACAGGTACCTTCCCCTGTCCTTGGCTTGCTACGCTGCAGCTCCCCAGGACTTTCACTGCTGTGGGCCGGTTGAGAGGAGTGTGTAGAGTGCCATCGGCAGGCTGGGGCTTCCCTGCGGGTGGTGACGCTTCTGGGTATGATTCTGCCCTTCAATGGCTGCTGGTGATGGAAGACTGGCCAGGCTGACTCCCGGCCGCTGACACCACGCGGGGCTGAGTCAGGTCGCGGCTGTGAGCATGTTTGATTAGAGATGGGTCGTTCCTGAACGAACCGGCTCTTTTGAACGGATCCCACCCAAGAACGAATGAGCCGCCGATCCCAAAAAGGTGATCCGTTTCAGTTCACAATGCATTTTCCTGATCTCAGTGCTGCCACCTGTGGCAGCTGAGATGTACTACCTCTGTAGACTGAGTACAGTGCTGTGACTACAAGTGATAGAAAGATTAGCTGCTGCTGCCGCCAGGGATGGCCATCGGTGCAGATGCCATCGATGGTTGCCATCGATGGCGATTCTGCACCCAGCCATCGATCAGTGTTTTTACTCGGTCATGTATATTCCCCCTTTTTTAAAAGTGAGCCGAGGCCCCGCCTAAAAGATACGTATCTTTTCACTGAGAGAGCCGCCGGATCCCGGCTCGGCTTAATGACCCGTTTCGGCCATCTCTATGTTTGATGTGCTCTGGGGCGGAGCTATACTTTTCTTCTGGGGGGGGGAAGGTGGTGATCATCCCCTTCTCTATCCCTGGGTGGCACGTCCTGCACTGGCTGGTGCACTGTCACTTGTGACAAGTGTGGGGGGGGAGGGCACCGCTGCATACTGTACTGTAAGGGTACTGCCGGATAGCACCTATACAAATAAGCATGACATAGTAGGGGGGCAATGGAGCCAGTGCCCCCCTGTAAGGTTGGCGCCCGGCGGCAGAAGACTACACTGCCTCTGGGAGTTCCGCCACTGCAAGGGTTCAATTCCCACCATTGCTCTAACTGTGCAGAGTTTGTATATTCTCGCCGTACTTGCTTGACTTTCCTCCCACAATCCAAAAATATACTGGTAGGCTAATTTTCTCCTTAACTTAACCCTACAATGTCTGTGGTAGGGAACATAGATTGTAAGCTCCACTGGGGCAGGGACTGATGTGAATGTTCAACTATAAGTATGTAAAGCGCTGCGGAATATATATGCGCTATATAAGAAACTGTTAAAAAATAAATAAAAGACGGACAGCTGGAGCCTCAGATGCCCCGCCTCCCCTCTTGCAGACCCGGCGTGACACATTGAGCTGGGAGCAGTGAGGGATCGCTGAGGTTGTGGCATCTATTGCTACAGCACACTGCGTTGATGAGCACTGTGCTCATTCTCTGGAGGTGAGAGCTCAAGGGAAAGATTGTATATACGCATTGTAACTAACTTTCTATAGCACGCGTAAGGTCCCTCTCTGAATTCCCTGCATGAACTGCAAATCAGCTGGGCGAGGAGGAGGGCAATCAGGCAGTTAAGCCACAGGAGCTGTATGGGAAGGAGAGCAGGGGAGCACAAATAGAAAGGAGACCCATAGTAAATGGGAGATAAAAGGCTGAGATACTGTGAAACCTGAACCTTTATTGCTACAGGTATACCATACATATAAAACCAGCAGTGGGAGAATACAGGCTGGTATATGGACAAATATTTGATACAGCAGATGCCATCCAAAGCAAGACCAAAGGCAGCAGAAGCCAAGATGGCAGCCGCAATAGAGACCACGCCAGGATCTAAACATAAGGCACAGAATCCACCCTCTCCCCAAGTCTTGGTACCGGATACAGAACCACCAGCACTCTATGGGCCTTATTCTGGTCGATGCGTAAATTTCCGAATTCTTTCGTATGGCGTTTTTTAGCCATCTGCACATGCGTGGGCAACGCTATGCGCATGTGCCACGTATGGTCTCCGTACTTGTTCTCACTAATACCGTACAGAAATGTGCACCGCAATCACTCTGGAAATATGGGCGTATTATGGGCGTCATTCGGAACTACACAGGCGTAAACATGGGCGGACACGAGGGAGTGCACTCATTCTGGTAGGCGTGCATTCGGACAGCACACCGAATGCACGCAAACCAAAAGGCTAGAAATATGCGGTGTTCATAAACAAGTATTGCTTTGCAGACACCACTCGGTCATGCGCTAGGCAATCGGAACGCCTAATCACTACGGGCGCACCTCAACCAATGTCAGCTGAACACAATACAATCCACTCCTTTACTCATTACTCATTAATTACACGCTTGTCAGTGCTTCAATTGGAACCATTGCAGCATAAATGGACCATTACTAAACACACAAATATATGCTGCAGTTTGGACACACATTTACACTGCAACCAATGGACAGAACTTACTATCACTAATATAAATATACATGTCACTTCTACATTTACCAATTAAACCACACATTTGGGGATCAAAATATAAATTTATTAAAATAACTTAAAACAGAAAATGGGAAAAGCATGTTTTTCGACACATGTAACAAATTAAAAGGTACCATGCCAGGAATGTACACAAATAAAACAAAATAAAAACATGTATTCTTGACATACATAGCCACAGCAGAATCATTAGGAACACATCAGGTGGCTTCACAACAAAAGTATAGCAACAACACTTCAAGTACAGCAGACAGTAATGGTAGCCGAAAGAGGGCAACAGGGGAACCAAACAAGACATTCGAAACGAGGGCAAATGTGGGTACACTCTGCACGGGATTGGACACAGGAAGCTGACACACACAGCTAAATGAAAGATTTGGGAACACATAAGGGTGGAGATTAATGCGGACACAAGTTCATTTGCGGGCACGTTTGGCCCTGGTAGGCTCCTTGCCACGTGCAGCAGCTTTTCGGCCACGGCCACGTTGGGATGGTGGCCCAGGTGGAGCAGATGCTGGTGAAGGGGGGGATGGTGTTCCCCCTCTGCCAGCAGGGAGTGCTGCTGGTGGAAATGCACCAGAAACGGATGACAATAGGGCCCTATTGCTGGAAACTAGCTCCACCATAAGCTCATTATGGTGGAGGAGGAGGTCATTTTGGCGCAGGGCTTGATCTGCCAGCACCTGCAGGCTTGCAGCTATGGACTGCTGGGTGCCAGCCATGGCCTGCTGGGCCTCAGCAATAGCCTGCAGGCTCCCAGCTATTGTCTGCTGGGTGCTGACCAAACCCTGCATGACCTCCTCGGTCCTACGCATCCGCTCTGATGCTAAGTCTCCCTGCTGGTGAATCTGCCCAAGCACCTGCACCCACCTGTGGTACTCCGGTTCGGCCGGTGGCTGCTGCTGCTGCACATGCCTGCCACTGGTGGCAGGTGGCACAGACTCCTCAACCTCCTCAACCTCCTCAAGAGATTCTTGACCAAGCGGTGGGGATGCTGGTGAAAGAGAAAATTACAATTACAACACATTCAAAGCAAATTAGTACCAACTACTTATGCCATGGCAAATAATTACCTTCAACAAAAGCAGCAAAGACTTCCGCTGGGGCCTCGCTATCCATGTTGCTCACCCCCCGGACCTCCTCTACTGCAATGCAGCACTCGGCCATCTCCTCCAGGGGGGTGAGCTTCAGCCGGCCTGGCATGGGGCCAGCCCCAGAGGTGTGGCTGTGTTCCCACCGTTTGGTCAGTTTCTTCTTGAGGTTGGTTTTGAAGTCGTGCCACCTGCAATCAAAGTTTACATATTACTACATGTCACTCCTGATGTTTGCTGTAGCACCCATTGCAATCTGCATCAGATTACAACATGTGCTTCATTACACCAAACTTACATTATATTAAAATATAAAACCAACCCTTAGAAGATACACTCACACTCACCCTACAATAACTATCGACTAAATGACATGGCAATCATGTCTGTGGCTCCAAGCAACGTGACCGACCATTTACCAACTCCATCTAACATCTAATGTAAACATTACTGGTATTGTACTGCTCAAATGTAACACACATGACCTTGCCTCTTCTTAACGTGCTCCGCCTCACGAACTTGTGGAGCTACCGCATTAATCTCCGCAGTTATGTCCTCCCAAATCTTCCATCGCCTTGTGTGTGTCAACCTGTCCTGTGGACACTCGATCCAATCCCGTGCGCAGGGTACCAGTATGGCAAGCTCCTGCGCTTCGAATGCCATGTTTCTGCTGCTTGGTTCCTCTGTTGGCCTCTTTCGGCCACGGACACCTGTCGCTGTACTTGAAGTGCTGGCCAGGCTACTCTGTTGGGAAGCCACCTGTTGTGTTCCCAATGATTCTACTGAGGCAGAAGATGGGCCAGCTGCAGATTGGGCTGATGTGGATGGCCCAGCTGTCTGCTCTTCTCCCATTGGCTGGTCTGTGTTGAGGGGCACATAGGAGGTGCTGGAGTCCATGCGGGCAAACAGTTCCTGGCACTCCTGGTCTCCCTCAGATTGAGATCCAGCCATGTTTGTTGCAAACATGGCTGGATCTCAATCTGAGGGAGACCAGGAGTGCCAGGAACTTTTTGCCTTTCTAGCACACCTTTATATACTATTTCTGTAATTGGCGTACATCAGCAACACCCTGCGTTCCGTGCGGCAGCGTTCCGTGCGGCAGCGTTCCGTACGGCAGCGTATGCCGTGCTGTTTGTGCGGCGCATAGGCCACTCCCATAGTAGCGGCAATTTGATTGTGCAAAACCTGGCGTACCTTCAAAGTCTAATTTAGGTGAACTGTTGTAAGATTTGCTATAATGGCCACCTCCAACGTTATGAAATCATAAATGCTATCTGTGAATGTTCATTAGTACTGTTCTATTGTTGAGATTGTCCTAAAAATGTAAGTAACCCAATCCATTTGGAAATCCAGGCCACAAGTCATGCAATAGTCATCACTGATGTCATGCACAACACATGTGATAGGCCTATAAATAGTGGTTTGCTGCTAGATTCATTTGTCTCCAGATCTGTATTGTGCCCGGGTCTAAGGTAAGCTCTCCCATGGTCAATGTAGAGATGATATACATTAACAATGTAAGGGTATTAATGTATGCACCATTGGTTCACTGATTACAGATTGTTGGGACAGCAAAGGCTTGTTAGCATTAATGAAACATGTTACCTGGCCACCATTTAACTCACAGGTGTTAAACCTGTGTGTCACCATATATTGTTGAACTACATGTCCCAGCAATAGTTGAAATGTGTCATACTTCAATGTGAAATACTGTTACAATTCACAATGGAGGTTTTTCTGGTTACAACATTCCCTTTCACACCATCAGAAGGCACACACTTTGCTGTGGCATGCATTTGCAACCAACATATTACATAGTATGTAAGGCTGAAAAAAGACTTGCGTCCATCTAGTTCAACCTGGTATAGATATCCATTGCTGATTTGGTAGGTTTTGGTATTTTACAGACAAATTATATTTCTTATTTGTACCCATGGATGTTTTTCTCCAGTAAATGTTTGTCCAACTTTGCCTTGAACGCATTTAATGAGCCAGCCGTTACCACCTCTCTGGGAAGATAGTTCCAGAGTTTGACTGTTCTGACTGTAAAGAAATTCTTTCTACTAGCTGAATGAAATCTTTTTTCTTCTAATCTATACTCATGCCCTCGCGTCCTAGATTCCTTTCTCGTAGAAAAGAGGGTGTGTGACAGTTCCTTATATTGGCCCTTGATATACTTGTACATGTTGAGCATGTCCCCCCTTAACGTCTCTTTTCTAATGTAAATAGTCCCAAATTGCTTAATCTCTCCCCGTAGCTTAAATTCTCCATTCCCCTAATAAGCTTTGTTGCTCGCCTTTGGACTTTTTCTAATTCTATGATGTCCTTTTTATAGTGTGGGGCCCAGAACTGTACTCCGTACTCTAGGTGAGGTCTCACCAATGCTTTATATAGTGGCATAATTACCCTTGAGTCCCTAGTTTCCATTCCCCTCTTAATACATGCCAGAATTTTGTTGGCCTTTTTTGTAGCTACATTACAATGGGCACTACATCCTAGTTTGCTGTCTATTTGGACTCCTAGATCCTTTTCAAGTATGGAATTACCCAGTTCCTCTCCGCTAAGGTTGTAACTTGCACACTGGTTGTGTATCCCAAGGTGCATAACCTTACATTTATCTACATTGAACCTCATCTTCCATTTTTTTGCCCACTCATCTAGAATTGCAAGATCATTTTGAAGCATGGTGACATCTTCTGATGATTTGATGACTTTGCTAAGTTTTGTATCATCCGCAAAGATGGATACATTGCTGAGTAACCCTATCCCAATATCGTTAATAAAAATGTTAAACAAAATGGGCCCCAAAACCGAACCCTGGGGCACTCCACTTAGTACCGGTATCATATCTGATACGGCACCATTCACAACCACTCTTTGTGGTTGTGAACATCTGCAGATATTTTCACCCAATCCTAGGTTCTCCATTTTATTAATCAATCTCTTGTGTGGGACAGTATCAAATGCTTTAGCGAAATCTAGGAAAATCACATCTACAGCATTTCCATTATCGAGGTTTTTGCTAACCTCTTCATAGAACCCTAGTAGATTAGTTTGGCATGAACGATTTTTCACGAAGCCATGTTGGTTAGTACTGAGTAGACAGTGATGATCTAAATATTCCTGTATACCATCCCTTAAAAATCCTTCAAATAGTTTACCCACAATTGATGTTAAACTAACGGGTCTGTAATTAGCGGGATCTTCCTTTTTTCCTTTTTTGAATATTGGCACTACCTCTGCTATTCTCCAATCTTTTGGTACTATACCTGACGATAGTGACTTGCTAAAGATATAATGTAGGGGGGTAGCTAGTTCATCCCTTAATTCCATTAATACCCTCGGATGAATCCCATCTGGCCCTGGTGAATTATTTGTTTTGAGTTTGCTTAGCCTCAGTATTATTTCCTTCGGCGTGAAATCCACAATGAGATCTGGCTTATTTGTCCCGTTTGTGGTAAATGTTCGTTCCACAGTCTGCTCTCCCTTAGTAAATACTGATGAGAAGAACTCATTTAACAGTTTTGCTTTTCCCTTGTCCTCAGTAACACTTTTTCCACTAGTATCAGTTAGTGGGCCTATGTTTTCCTTAATTAAACGTTTACTATTTATGTATTTAAAAAAATTATTTGGGTTGGTTTTGCTTTCAGTGGCTATGCACTCTTCATATAATATTTTAGCTGCTTTGATTACCCCTTTACAAGTTTTGTTTGATTCTTTGTATTTTGCGAACGCCTCCTCATTCAAGTTATTTTCATAGAATTTAAAGGCTCTGGTTTTATTGTTGATAGCTGACCTTACTTCTTTGTCCAACCATGGTGGATTTTTTTTGTTGAATTTACCTTTAGTTACTTTAGGAATGTATTCAATAGTTAGTGAATCAAGCACCTTTTTTAGAGTATCCCACATTTCCTCTGCATTTTTTCCCTCCATAACCGTTTCCCACCCAATTCCTGTTAGGGCTTCCCTGAATAATTCAAAGTTCGCTTTTCTGAAGTTTAGTATTTTTGCAGATCCTTTTTGATGTAATTTACTGAAGTTGATTTCCAGTGAAACCATATTGTGATCACTGTTCCCTAATTGTTCAATTACTTTTGTGTTTGGAACTAAGTCTGTGTTATTTGTTAATACTAAGTCCAAGAGTGACTCATCACGAGTTGGAGTTTCTACCGTTTGTGTAATAAACTGTTCTTTAAGTAAGCTTAAGAACCCATTGCTTCTTGCTGATTTACCTGATTCGTTTTCCCAATCAATGTCGGGTAAATTAAAATCCCCCATAATTAATACCTGACTCTGATTTGATGCTTGTTTGATTTGGTTTAAAAGAAGAGACTCTTCCCTTTTGTTTATATTTGGTGGTCTATAGCATACCCCTATTATAAATTTGTAGTGTAGTGATTAATGTACTTTTTAGTCCGTCGGTACCCTCTTGTTCTCCATAGATGTTTCTATCCCCCAAATCTGTGTGTATTTCCAGAACCATAGTATTAGATGCTGTTACCCAAATATGGTCGGACAGGAAATACCCAGGAAAGAATTCACCAAAAGGTTTTGTCCAATTACCATACTATTGTTCCTGCTATCACAGGAGGGTGATAGCTGAGGGACAATCTTCACAGGGGGTGATCAGCACATAACGCAATCAGCTGGTTATTGTTCGTTGTATTGATACTCCCTTGCATATCTCTGGTCACTAGCAGACTTACTGGAACCAAACCCAGCAGGGGGGGGGGCAGCAGCAGTAGCTGGGAGGGGGATATACCTGACTCTTGAATCCACCAATCAAGATCCACTGCAAGCCCACTTTTGGTTTGTGCACCGTGGGAATTTAGAAGTTTTTAAAATGACTTGCACACAAGCCAGGAGAGAGATTTTTTGGACTGTCCTAGACTAAGAGGTTGTACTCTGTCTAGGTATCGTGTGGACTTATCTGCTATCACTACTGTGTGGAGGAGTGATAGTTTTGTGCTTTGGAACGGCTGCTACAAGGACTGCCATTTTGGACTGCTACCCGATAACGTTTATATGCTACTTTTGCCTCTTGTTCCTGTGTTTGTCTACCTGTGTGTGCTGTGATAAAAATAAACCATATTTTGGTTTCATCTGCTCGGTGTCTGAGTGATTGAAGAACTCGTATCCTCACATTTGGCGGCAGCGACAGTGGGATCATTCAGACACCAACCATCGAGCACAGAAAGCACAGAGAACAGAGGATCAGACCATATGTAAGGAAACGGAAAATGCAATAAGGTGATGTTCAGCAAGTGAGCAGGTGTCAGTCCTGTGAAAGGGAAAATGTTTCCAAGGAAAGAAAATCGATGCCTCAAGACCCCTGGAGCAGAGGAGCTCAGGGATGGAGGTTCTTCAGTGTATCGGCAGGCTGGGAAGCCAGATCTGTTATTTATTGTCAGAAAAATGCAGTATATCTGGGAGTACTGGGAAGAAGCTCAGCAGATGATCAGCGGGTGGAGAGTATCCAGCATACAGGACAAGTTGTGTTACCTGGGGGATGCATTCCTGCACTGTAAAGGTGAGGCCACCTCGTGGAATCTGCTGGGGGAGCCAGAGTTTGTAGAATTTACAGAGGAAGTGATTGCTACAATTACCCAGATGCTACAAAGAGGACAATATTCTGAGGCTGAAGGACAAGTCCAGAATAAATTGATGCCCCAGATAGAACCAGAGGAAAGGTCTAAAAGGGGGCTACTGCAATCTGGGCAGACAACCGAGGGGTCTGACACAGAATTATTTGTTACCACAAGAGAAGGGTCGTTGTCAGGGGGGCCCCTAACTGCCCTGGAAGAAATGAGTATGGAGGAGCTGATAGCAGAATGTCAGCTGCGAGGTATACCAGTCCAATCCTGCACGCGCAGGGAAATCATCCAGCAGATCCTTCAAGATCAGGGGGATCCTACAAGAGCATTTACCGATTATCGGGCATGTATCCTCCATTTTGGTGTACAGCTGAGTGTGTGGGAACAATTGGAGTGTCTGGAGGAGTGCTTTATTGTGGCAGAGGAAGAGGTGATTGATCACAGGCTCCTGGACACCCCAGCATGGCGAGACCAGTGTCGCAGGGTGGCTGATGAAAAGCACCGCCTGCAACAGCTTCTCCCACAGCCTAGGGAAGAAGCTGGTCAGTGTTCTATACTGGGGGAGGTTATCCCCAAAGTGAAGGAAGTGGGGCCCGTTAGCCAGGCACCCCGGGAGGAGCTGCACTACAGCTTCCCTTTTGCTGAGGTGGGAGATGCAGAATTATTAACCTGCTGCCAGGGGATCTATGAGGACTGCGTCCAAGAGGAGATCACCGTGGTTAGAGGAGTATCCGACAACATCCAGGCCACAAGCATACCAGTCGCAGATGATGTCTTGCTTCAGGCTGCCCAGCATATTCAGCTGGGGAAGGAGGTTATCCTGGAGACTGAGGACTGCGCAGATGAAGCGGCAGGTGAGACCCAGGCTTTTGAGGGGGTAGTACTGGCCTTGGACCAGCCTGCCCTGCAGCCACCAATGGAATGGTTTCTGATGGAGGGTCCCTCCTCAGCCCTGAGCATTGAGACCAAATGCTGTACTAAAATTTGCCATGCCCCTAGTTTGGGTTTGAGGGAGGAAGGACTTGACAGAGGGGCGGAAGTGCCAGGGCCAGAGCTCCGATATTGGGCTGCCGTTTGGCAGATGTTCCTTAGGCAAGAGGGGGAGGTGGAAACTGCTCCCTGCCCCATTGTGCCAGAGGCAAAAGTATTAGCACACCCTATAGGTGTGCCGGGTGTGAAAGTTTACGATGTTGCAGAGGGGGGGTACCCAACATTTGAAGACAGGGAATTGTTAACTCACTTGTTAGTTAACATGCATAACTTATATTGTGATATTGCCCTTGCTGATTCTGCAAACCAGCCGCCTCTTCCAAGATGGGTTTGGTATGATGTCACTCTGTGGGACTCAGGTGGTACATCCAAACCTCAGATTCTCTGCTCTGCATCCCACTACAGGTTGTTATTGGTTCCTGAACAACTTGGTACCGGGACTAAAATAGTAGGGGAAGGAATGTGAAGTTATCAGACTCACTGTAAGACTGTAATTATTATATTTTATTAGGTGTAGTGATTAATGTACTTTTTAGTCCGTTGGTACCCTCTTGCTCTCCATAGATGTTTCTATCCCCCAAATCTGTGTGTAGTTCCAGAACCATAGTATTAGATGCTGTTACCCAAATATGGTCGGACAGGAAATACCCAGGAAAGAATTCACCAAAAGGTTTTGTCCAATTACCATACTATTGTTCCTGCTATCACAGGAGGGTGATAGCTGAGGGACAATCTTCACAGGGGGTGATCAGCACATAACGCAATCAGCTGGTTATTGTTCGTTGTATTGATACTCCCTTGCATATCTCTGGTCACTAGCAGACTTACTGGAACCGAACCCAGCAGGGGGGGGGGGGGCAGCAGCAGTAGCTGGGAGGGGGATATACCTGACTCTTGAATCCACCAATCAAGATCCACTGCAAGCCCACTTTTGGTTTGTGCACCGTGGGAATTTAGAAGTTTTTCAAATGACTTGCACAGAAGCCAGGAGAGAGATTTTTTGGACTGTCCTAGACTAAGAGGTATCGTGTGGACTTATCTGCTATCACTGCTGTGTGGAGGAGTACATACATCCATACGAACATACGAACATCCATCCATCCATCCATCCAAACATACATACGAACATCCATACATACATCCATCCGAACATACATCCATCCATACGAACATACATACATCTATCCATACATACATCCATCCATCCATACGAACATACATCCATCCATCCATACATACATACATCCGAACATACATCCATCCATCCATCCATCCGTCCATCCATCCACCCATCCATCCGAACATCCATCCATCCAAACATACATACATACGAACATCCATACATACATCCATACATCCAAACATCCATCCATCCATCCATCTATACATCCATACATCCATCCATACGAACATCCATCCATCCATACATACATCCGAACATACATACTGTACATACATACATCGTGTGAGGTTAGCAGGCTGACCGTAAGACTGTAATTATGATATTTTATTATTTGTAGTGAAAAATGTACACTTTAGTCAGTCTGTACCCTGTAGTCTCTATGTATGTCTATATTCCCCCTATATGTGTGTGTAGTTCCAGATCATATATTATTAGGCTGTATAATCCCACCAGAAATGTAATGTCTGTATTTCCCAGGACTTTATTCATACAGGAAAAGGGTTATCATAAACTGTCCTCCCAAAAGGCAATCTCCACAGGGGGTGATCCAATTACCCTGCTATTGTGCTGCTATTTACAGGAAAGAGATAGCAGAGAAACCATCTCCACAGGGGGGTTTACAATTCTTTGTAAACCTCTGGGCTCTAGCAGACTTTGTGGAACCAAAGGTGATCGAATCCCCCTACTATCAACAGGAAGGTTGTCCACAGGGGGTGACCACCACATAATGTAATCAGACTGTGTTTTGTATCTTGTGTTGACACTGCATCTGCATATCTCTGGCCACTTCCAGACTTTCTGGAACCGACCCAGCAGGGGGGCTGCAGCAGATGGCCAGCTGGATATTACCTGGGGGGATGTGTCTGACTCTGGGATCCACCAATCCGAACCAAGTACCGGCCCACTGGCAGTTTATGCCCCGTGGGAAATTGGAAGTTTTTAAAATGACTTGTACACCTGCCAGCTCCTGATGTTAGTCGCAATCCGGTATCAGGGGTCCTACCCTTCACTGGATCTTGTGGAACACATCGTTTGCCCGGGAAGGGGGCATCCTACCAAGCTCTGGTGTGGAGCGTCCAGTGTTTTGTGGACTTATACAGTTTTCTGCTATCACAGCTGTGTGGATAAGTGATAGTTTGCCCTGTGGAACTGATCTGGGACTGTGACTATACAAGGACTGTCTGTTTGGGCCTGCTACCTGAATATCTTTCTACTCTGCAATTTACCTTTGCCACTGTTTATTGTCTATTTGTGCGTGCTGTGGAAAATAAACCGTTCTTCTGGTTTCATCTGCTCGGTGTCTGAGTGATTGAAGAACTCGTATCCTCACATTTGGCGGCAGCGACAGTGGGATCATTCAGACACCAACCATCGAGCACAGAAAGCACAGAGGACAGAGGATCAGACCATATGTAAGGAAACGGAAAATGCAATAAGGTGAAGTTCTGCAAGTGAGCAGGTGTCATTCCTGTGGAAAGGGAAAATGTTTCCAAGGAAAGAAAATCGATGCCTCAAGACCCCTGGAGTGGAGGAGCTCAGGGATGGAGGTTCTTCAGTGTATCGGCAGGCTGGGAAGCCGGATCTGTTATTTATTGTCAGAAAAATGCAGTATATCTGGGAGTACTGGGAAGAAGCTCAGCAGATGATCAGCGGGTGGAGAGTATCCAGCATACAGGACAAGTTGTGTTACCTGGGGGATGCATTCCTGCACTGTAAAGGTGAGGCCACCTCGTGGAATCTGCTGGGGGAGCCAGAGTTTGTAGAATTCACAGAGGAAGTGATTGCTACAGTTACCCAGATGCTACAAAGAGGACAATATTCTGAGGCTGAAGGACAAGTCCAGAATAAATTGATGCCCCAGATAGAACCAGAGGAAGGGTCTAGAAGGGGGCTACTGCAATCTGGGCAGACAACCGAGGGGTCTGCCACGGAATTAATTGTTACCGCAAGAGAAGGGTCGTTGTCAAGGGGGCCCCTAACTGCCCTTGAAGAAATGAGTATGGAGGAGCTGATAGCAGAATGTCAGCTGCGAGGTATACCCATCCAATCCTGCACTCGCGGGGAAATCCTTCAGCAGATCCTTCACGATCAGGGAGATCCTACAAAAGCATTTACCGATTATCGGGCATGTATCCTCCATTTCGGTGCACAGCTGAGTGTGTGGGAACAATTGGAGTGTCTGGAGGAGTGCTTTATTGTGGCAGAGGAAGAGGCGATTGATCGCGGGCTCCTGGATACCCCAGCATGGCAAGATCAGTGTCGCAGGGGGCGTGATGAAAGGCACCGTTTGCAACTGCTTCTCCCCCATCCTAGGGAGGAAGCTGCTCAGTGTTCTCTGCAGGGGGAGGTTATCCCCAACGTGAAGGAAGTGAGGCCTCTGAGCCAGGCACCCCGGGAGGAGCTGCACTACTGCTTCCCTTTTGCTGAGGTGGGAGATGCAGAATTATTAACCTGCTGCCAGGGGATCTATGAGGACTGCGTCCAGGAGGAGATCACCGTGGTTAGAGGAGTATCCGACAACATCCAGGCCACCAGCACACCAGTCACAGATGACGTCGTGTTTCGGGCTGCCCAGCATACTCAGCTGGGGAAGGAGGCTATCGCGGAGAAGGAGGTGTGCGCAGAAGTAGCTGCAGGTGAGCATCTGGCTTTTAAGGGGACAGAGCTGACACAGCCTGTCCTGCAGCCACCAACGGAATTGTTTGTGATGGAGGGTCCCTCCTCAGCCCTGGACATTGAGACCAAATGCTGGACTGAAATTTGCCATGCCCCTAGTTTGGGTTTGGGGGAGGAAGGACATGACGGGGTGGTGGAAGTGCCAGGGCCAGAGCCCCTATATTGGCCTGCTGTTTGGCCCCTGTTCCTTGGGCAAGAGGGGGAGGTGGAAAGTGGTCCCCGCCCCATTGTGCCCGAGGCAAAAGTATTAGTAGGTTACAATGTTGCAGAGGGGGGGTACCCAGAATCCGAAGAAGAGGAATCGCTACATCCCTTGTTAGTTCCAATGTATGACTTAGACTGTAATCATGCCCTTGCTGGTTCTGCAAACCAGCCGCCTTTTACAAGATGGGTTTGGTATGATGTCACCCTGTGGGACTCCGGTGGTACATCCAAACCCCAGATTCTCGGCTCTGCATCCCGCTATTCCAGGTTGTTATTGGTTCCTGAGCAACTGGGCACAGTGACTAAAGATGTAGGGGGAGGAGTGTGAGGTTAGCAGGCTGACCGTAAGACTGTAATTATGATATTTTATTATTTGTAGTGAAAAATGTACACTTTAGTCAGTCTGTACCCTGTAGTCTCTATGTATGTCTATATTCCCCCTATATGTGTGTGTAGTTCCAGATCATATATTATTAGGCTGTATAATCCCA
>NC_139222.1:48051198-48056198 GCF_055691185.1 Crinia signifera
ACATCCGAATATACATACATACAAACATACATACATCCGAATATACATACATACATACAAACATACATACATCCGAATATACATACATACAAACATACATACATCCGAATATACATACATACATACAAACATACATACATCCGAATATACATACATACAAACATACATACATCCGAATATACATACACACAAACATACATACATCCGAATATACATACATACAAACATACATACATACATCCAAATATACATACATACAAACATACATACATACATCCGAATATACATAAATACATACAAACATACATACATACAAATATACATACATACATACATCCGAATATACATACATACATTTGAATATACATACATACATACATACAAACATACATACATCCGAATATACAAACATACATACATACATACATCCGAATATACAAACATACATACAAACTTACAAACATACATACATACATACAAACATACATACATACATCCGAATATACATACATACATACATCCGAATATACATACATGCATACATACATCCATCCGAATATACATACATACATACATCTGAATATACATACATACATACAAACATACATATATACATACAAACATACATACGAACATACATATGAACATACATACAAACATACATACTGTGAGGTTAGCAAACTGACCGTAAAACTGTAATTATGATATTTTATTAGGTGTAGTAATTAATGTACTATTTTAGTCCGTCTGTACCCTCTTATTCTCCATAGATGTCTATATTCCCCATAGCTGCGTGTATTTCCAGATCAGATCGCTCTTGCCCAAATATGGTCTGACAGGAAATACCCAGGAAAGAATTCACCAAAAGGTTATGTCCAATTACCATACTTTTGTTCCTGCTATCACAGGAGGGTGGTAGCTGAGGGACAATCTTCACAGGGGGTGATCCAATTCCCCTGCTATCAACAGGAAATGTTCACAGGGGGTAATCAGGACATAATGTAATCAGACTGTGTTTTGTATCTTGTGTTGACACTGCTCTGCATATCTCTGGCCCCTTCCAGACTTTCTGGGGCCTGACCCAGCAGGGGGAGGGGAGGCAGCAGCAGTACCTGGGAGGGGGGATAAACCTGACTTGAATCCACCAATAGAGATTGAGTGCAAGCCCACTGATGGTATGGGGACGCGTGGGAATTTAGAAGTTTTTAAAATAACTGGCACACAAGCCAGGGAGAGATTTTGATGGACTGTCCTGGACTAAGAGGTTATGCTCTGTCTAGGTATCGTGTGGACTTATCTGCTATCACTGCTGTGTGGAATAAGTGATAGTTTCGTTATTTGGACTGTGATGCTACAAGGACTTTGCTACCCGGATGTTTTTATGCTACCATTTGAATCTTTTTCCTGTCTTCATCTACATGTGTGTGCTGTGATAAAAATAAACCATATTTTGGTTTCATCTGCTCGGTGTCTGAGTGATTGAGGAACCTCGTATCTTCACATTTGGCGGCAGCGACAGTGGGATCATTCAGACACCAACCATCGAGCACAGAAAGCACAGAGGACAGAGGATCAGACCATATGTAAGGAAACGGAAAATGCAATAAGGTGAAGTTCTGCAAGTGAGCAAGTGTCATTCCTGTGGAAAGGGAAAATGTTTCCAAGGAAAGAAAATCGATGCCTCAAGACCCCTGGAGCAGAGAAGCTCAGGGATGGAGGTTCTTCAGTGTATCGGCAGGCTGGGAAGCCGGATCTGTTATTTATTGTCAGAAAAATGCAGTATATCTGGGAGTACTGGGAAGAAGCTCAGCAGATGATCAGCGGGTGGAGAGTATCCAGCATACAGGACAAGTTGTGTTACCTGGGGGATGCATTCCTGCACTGTAAAGGTGAGGCCACCTCGTGGAATCTGCTGGGGGAGCCAGAGTTTGTAGAATTTACAGAGGAAGTGATTGCTACAGTTACCCAGATGCTACAAAGAGGACAATATTCTGAGGCTGAAGGACAAGTCCAGAATAAATTGATGCCCCAGATAGAACCAGAGGAAGGGTCCAGAAGGGGGCTACTGCAATCTGGGCAGACAACCGAGGGGTCTGCCACAGAATTAATTGTTACCGCAAGAGAAGGGTCGTTGTCAGGGGGGCCCCTAACTGCCCTTGAAAAAAAGAGTATGGAGGAGCTGATAGCAAAATGTCAGCTGCGAGGTATACCCATCCGATCCTGCACTCGCGGGGAAATCCTTCAGCAGATCCTTCACGATCAGGGAGATCCTACAAATGCATTTGCTGATTATCGGGCATGGATCCTCCATTTCGGTGCACAGTTGAGTGTGTGGGAACAATTGCAGTGTCTGGAGGAGTGCTTCGTGGTGGCAGAGGAAGAGGCGATTGATCGCGGGCTCCTGGATACCCCAGCATGGCAAGATCAGTGTCGCAGGGGGCGTGATGAAAGGCACCGTTTGCAACTGCTTCTCCCCCATCCTAGGGAGGAAGCTGCTCAGTGTTCTCTGCAGGGGGAGGTTATCCCCAAAGTGAAGGAAGTGGGGCTGCTGAGCCAGGCACCCCGGGAGGAGCTGCACTACAGCTTCCCTTTTGCTGAGGTGGGAGATGCAGAATTAGTAACCTGCTGCCAGGGGATCTATGAGGACTGCGTCCAGGAGGAGATCACCGTGGTTAGAGGAGTATCCGACAACATCCAGGCCACAAGCATAACAGTCGCAGATGATGTCGTGCTTCAGGCTGCCCAGCATATTCAGCTGGGGAAGGTGGTTATCCTGGAGACTGAGGACTGCGCAGAGGAAGCGGCAGGTGAGACCCAGGCTTTTGAGGGGGTAGGACTGGCCTTGGACCAGCCTGCCCTGCAGCCACCAGCGGAATTGTTCCTGATGGAGGGTCCCTTCTCAGCCCTGGGCATTGAGACCAAATTCTGTACTGAAATTTGCCATGCCCCTAGTTTGGGTTCGAGGGAGGAAGGACTTGACAGAGGGGCGGAAGTGCCAGGGCCAGAGCTCCGATATTGGGCTGCCGTTTGGCAGATGTTCCTTGGGCAAGAGGGGGAGGTGGAAACTGCTCCCTGCCCCATTGTGCCAGAGGCAAAAGTATTAGCACACCCTATAGGTGTGCCCGGTGTGAAAGTTTACGATGTTGCAGAGGGGGGGTACCCAACATTTGAAGACGGGGAATTGCTAACTCACTTGTTAGTTAAAATGCATAACTTATATTGTGATATTGCCCTTGCTGATTCTGCAAACCAGCCGCCTCTTCCAAGATGGGTTTGGTATGATGTCACTCTGTGGGACTCAGGTGGTCCATCCAAACCTCAGATTCTCTGCTCTGCATCCCACTACCGGTTGTTATTGGTTCCTGAACAACTTGGTACCGGGACTAAAATAGTAGGGGAAGGAATGTGAGGTTATCAGACTCACTGTAAATCTGTAATTATTATATTTTAGTAGGTGTAGTGATTAATGTACTTTTTAGTCCGTCGGTACCCTCTTGTTCTCCATATATGTCTATATTCCCCATAGCTGCGTGTATTTCCAGATCAGATCGCTCTTGCCCAAATATGGTCTGACAGGAAATAGCAAGGAAAGAACATTGCATGGATTCACCCATATGTTATGTCCACAGGGGGTGATCCAATTCCCCTGCTATCAACAGAAGGTTGTTCACAGGGGGTAATCAGGACATAATGTAATCAGACTGTGTTTGTGTCTCTATCTTCAGTTCCTTTGTGTCAATACCAGACTTAGTGGAACCGGGCACCACAGGGGGTGACCACCACACAACGTAATCAGCTGGTTATTGTTCGTTGTATTGACACTGCTCTGCATATCTCTGGCCACTTCCAGACTTTCTGGAACCGACCCCAGCAGGGGGGGGGGCAGCAGCAGTAGCTGGGAGGGGGTGATACCTGACTCTTGAATCCACCAATCAAGATCCACTGCAAGCCCACTTTTGGTTTGTGCACCGTGGGAATTGAGAAGTTTTTAAAATGACTTGCAGACAAGCCAGGAGAGAGATTTTTATGGACTGTCCTGGACTAAGAGGTTGTGCTCTGTCTGGGTATCGTGTGGACTTATCTGCTATCACTGCTGTGTGGAGGAGTGATAGTTTTGTGCTTTGGAACTGCTGCTACAAGGACTGCCATTGGACTGCTACCCAATAACATTTATATGCTACATTTGCCTCTTGTTCCTGTCTTTATCTACATGTGTGTGCTGTGATAAAAATAAACCATATTTTGGTTTCATCTGCTCGGTGTCTGAGTGATTGAGGAACCTCGTATCTTCACACATACATACATACAAACATACATACAAATATACATATATACATACATCCGAATATAAATACATACATACATACAAATATACATCTGAATATACATACATACATACATACAAACAAACAAACAAACAAACAAACAAACATACATACATACACCCGAATATACATACATACATACATACATACAAACATACATCCAAATATACATACATACATACATACATACATCCGAATATACATACATACAAACATACATACATACAAACATCTGAATATATATACATACATACATACAAACATACATATGAATATACATACATACATACATACATACATACATCCGAATATACATACATACATACATACATACATCCGAATATACATACATACATCCGAATATACATACATACAAACATACATCCAAACATACATACATACAAACATACATACAAAAATACATCCAAATATACATACATACATCCGAATATACATACATACATACAAACATGCATACATACATACATCTGAATATACATACATACAAACATACATACATAAATACGAATATACATACATACATACATACAAACATACATACATGCATACAAACATACATCAGCATATACATACATACATACATACAAATATACATACATACATCCGAATATACATACATACATACATCCGAATATACATACATACATACAAATA